>NC_079437.1:17740465-18040465 GCF_903798145.1 Danio aesculapii | reverse complement strand
CAAAAATCATAAAAACAAATGTGGAAAGAAACACCAAATGCTCAACGCTTAAACTGTCTTGCTATACATAAAGAGATCGTCTGCTTAAATATGCAAATGGAAGGGGTCTTTTGTTTTTCTCTGCATTTTATATAGTGTCATTTTCTCATTTAATCGTTTTGTATACTTGTCCTGTCTCTAAAAATGTGCTGTTCTAGGATAAAACTAGGCCCCTGAAATGCGGGCGTGTTGAATCTGATGTAAAATGACGTTTCTGCAGCAGAGAGACGGGATTGGTCCTGAAGCATCTCGAAGGAGTTTTTAATCTTCCTCGCTGCCACTAGCTGAATGCTCCTGGAAGATAAAAAAATTCAGATAAAAGACGTAGCATAAAGGCCTGCTCACACCAAAGATAACCAAAACAATAAATCATTCTTCATTTAAAGGGGACCTATTTTGCAAAAATCAGGTTTATAAGGGGTTAAACATATGTGAGGTAACAGTGTGTAAAAATACAGCCAGCCTCAAATCATTAAAATGTATTAATACCATTTTTTTGTTGTTGTTTTTTTTAAGAATCGCACCTAATAAAAACACTTTGACTGTCATTCTCCCTTTGTACATGTCATCAGAGGGACAAAGCCCCGCCCATTAGTGACAATCTCTCCCTCATTAGCATAGACAGCTCGTCAGTCATTTAAATGTGGTCATTTAAGACGTTTAGGATGCACAAATGAACATTGTAGTCTCCATAGCCCGCGTTCTTCTGAGACACTTCTTTCAACATATTTAGATAACTTTAGCCCTGTTTTGAATCTGCTGCTATCCGCTTTTAATTGGACCCGGGAGCCGCTTCGCGTGACATCACAAGTGCGATATCAAACTGTATGGGGAGACTCAAACACTGGTAATAATAAACGTTTACAAAGCGATGTAATACTTTCGAAAATCACGATCGCAATATACATACCCATGCCTAATATCCGATAGCAAGCCGCGCACCACCATTGGACATAACCAACTTGTGCAAACTCTAGAAAAGACGCAATATGCGAACAGCCTCTAAAAGGCAGCCGTCATTTGCGATCTCCAGCAGTCGATCTTCTTGCACAGACATGGTGGACTCACCTGATTTGTTGTTAAATGGGTTGCGGATCAATTCCTTGGCAGTGTGCAGGTCCTTCACTGGGCCTTTTCCCCTTCGCAAGGAAACTTTTTAAAAATGTTCGTTTCTTACTCATTTTGTTGCGTGTGGGTTAAATTTGGGCACTCAAGTAACCGAGATATAAGCAAGAGAATACGGTCATTTTTCAAAAAGCATTTTTCAAAATCATTTAGATAATAAATAAAACGGAAACAATTAATGATTTCTTGTGCGGTCCGGTGGTTGAGGAGGACTGGTATACACCATGATTTTATATCAAATTCACTTTAATGTGTGATATGACTAAAAAGTGGTCATCAATATATATAATCTCAATTTAAATGAGTAGCAGAGTTGTCCTGGAAACAGTATTCCACACATCACGACTTAAGCGCATGATGAAGCGCAGGTGTTTGTAGCTCCGCCCTCTTTGGACAAAGAGCACATCTCATTTGACTTTAAAGCGGACAAGAGAGAACAATTTCTCCATTCACAATGCATTGGTTTATTGTCCCAGCCTCTATCATGCTGTGTTCACACCAGACGCGGAATGTGCAAATAAATCTTGCTATTCGTGCATAAATGAATGCACAATAGATGCATATTTGCATCATGGGCAGGGCTTGTCTGCCCGGTGACTAGCTTCATTGCTAAATGGCTAACATGAATTTTATTGAGAAATTAGCTGCGTTTATGTGCTTTGGGAAGGCTGAAAAACAGCATATATTTGTTCGGCACCTTGTCTAAGTCCACTAGATTCTTTTAGAGGTGCACCCAGTTCATCAACTCCTCCAGAAACTTAACCTGGATGATGGAAGCTTTCAGCGGTGCTTCCAACTGAACCGAGCCCAGTTTGATTAACTGTTGTCCGGTTCTGGCAAGAGCACTTCCCCTCAGGACACCAACAACAGGCACTACAATCAATCATGCCCCTACAAGAGCAAGCTCCTGACTGATAACGCAACGCGAATGTCAGCTAAAGTTCAGATTTTTAACTCGAGTTATTTGCTCGTTTGATGGGCTTAACGCGCAAAACGCTCGACTTGCGCCGCTTCATTCGCGTGAATTGTGCCGCAAGATGTCTATTCGCGTCTTTGCATTGACTTGACATGTAAATTACTCGCGCTTGACGCTTCATCCGCGCCTGGTGTGAACGCAGCATCAGAATCCCCTTAATTCTCACCGTCCCACAGGTCAGGTGTTTTTCATTACACTTTTTTAAATGGTCAAAAACCTTATAATAAATTTAAAACAAACCATATAACAAACTATATTTTCTGGTGTGAACTCAAAAAATTGAGTAAGAGTTAAGGGGTTGAAGAGCTGGAGCATTTAAAGTGTCAAAACATTTTATACATTGAATTGAATGCAAATGTAGTTACTCTTGATGTGAATAGACCTTAAACTAGCAATGATATCTATTGGTTGTGTGCGTGTGTACGTTTTCCCTTTAAGTTGAATTATTCTACATTGATTATTCTTGTTCAGCTCTTGGGGTTGAGCTTGGGTTAAAACAAATTTAGAAAGAAGGAAACTGTAATGCTTACTCTTGTATTGCATGTAAATGATCTTTTCCTTTCTTACTAATAATAATAAAAAAAATCATTGATTATTCTAAAGTACCTCTTCCTGGTCTTCCTCACTGTCGTCATCGCTAACAACAGGTTTAGGCCGCGAGCTGCGTCCGGTTCGGCGTCGTCCTTTTCCTCTCTCCGCCTTGTCCTTCCGACTCAACTTTATCTTCACCTTCACTGAACGAGCTGTAATATATACACACACACACACACAAATATTTTAACAATGGACTTAATTTAAATTAGAGTTGTAAGTGCATGATACTGTAATCCGATAATATTTGGATTCATTTATGTAGCAGTATGGACCCTTTTCACTTGTCTGGGTTTCTCAGTAGCGGAAGTCTTCATAGCTGGGTAAACTTAGAGCGCAGTGAATAGGAGAATACAACAAATCATTTTTTTTTTTACAATCCTACTTGCTGAAAAAATGAAAGCAAAACTCCCTGATGGTGTTGTCAAGATTTGCAGAAAAAGGAAACAAATAGTGTGAGATCGATAACGGCAACCAGGAGAGAGAACAACGTCAAATTTACTGTCCTGCCCATACACTCTGCATTACAAATGCCTAGCACAAGCAGTAATTCGCTTTTTGTCATTTGATGCAAAGATTATTTAATACATACATAAATACACAGAAATGTTCATACTTTTTTAAAATGTTAAAGACTTTCAAGAACTTGCCGATGACCGCTAAATAAGTCATAACATTTTGGTGAATAGGGACTATTATTGTCAACTTACATTCAGACTCAGATCCTTCATCGACGTCATCCTCTTCCTCCTCGCTGTCGTCTCCCTCACTCTCTTCCTCCTCTTTCTCGATCTTCTGCCGCACACTGGTGAACACAGACTGCAGTACGATAGAGTCCTCATAGATCTGAAATGTCAAACCATCAACTCATTTTAATTTGAACAACCAACCTAAAATCATATATAAAACATTATATTATAACTTATTGTGCCATGTGCAATTATGGTTAGCTTACATACTACAATAGCTAAAATTGAAAATAAATCTAAATTAGTTTTATACACTCAAAAAATGACAAACTACTTATTTAAAATTAGTTGAATCGACAATTAGACAACTTAGTTGTTTTGTGCTCAATCCACTTAAATTTGTAAACTATCAAGTTAACTTAATTTCAGTTGGCACAATATCATGTTATTGTAAAAAATCCTTTTATCAGTATACACTGTAAAAAATACTGGGTTCCACACAGTTACAAACATTTAAAAAGATGGAAAACCTAAAAATACATTTATTGAAATGAACAAAACTACTTAAAACACTTTACACAATACATAGTTCTTTTACACATAATACATTTTTTACACAACACATCTTTGTTTTTTGCTCGAAGACAATACACATGGTTGAATTAGCGTAATTGATGGGTGTGGCTCTTTTAATAAGATTGTGGCTTAAAGAGGATAATGAAGATTACCAATGATCCCTCCAGGTTGAAGGTTTGAGCGTTCTGACAGAGCAGCATGACGTCCTTCTCCAGGTCATTCAGACTACGGTACTTATGACTCCTGATGCGCTCCTGTGCACAGCAGAGAGCGAGAATTAACACTGCAATGTTTGTTCACTAATATATTGTTGCTGTTTTTTTTTTATCTGTAACCATTAAACTGAACAATTCATGAAGTGTTCATATTATAACTCTAATTTAAAAAAAAACAATCAAATAAATCAGAGTAGTTAAAACATCATCAGTATTGTCCTTTCATGTTTAAAATCTAAACAAAAATCTGAAAATACTACAATGATAATAAAACATCCAGTATCCCCAATGGCTTGTTGTGAACTTGAAAAACTATTCATAGACAAAAAAAAAATTAAAATCATCTAATCTGTTAGTTATCACAAAGGAAAAGTTGACAAACTTTGATCTTCCTGAAGTCCACAGGTTTGCGAATGAGTTCATAATATTCCGGCAGCTCTTTACGAGACGGCAGTTGAATGAACACCTCACTCAGTTGCCTCCCATTGCTATGGAAAAATACAGTGACAAAAAAAACAAAAAGCTTAGTTAAATCTAATTACATTAATGTTTAAAATATCTAAAGAAACCTGCAAATGCTGCTTTTATTTGCTATTGGATCATTTTGGTAGGACTGTGCTTGTCTAGCCTTTGTATGATGTTAAAAATTCAGGTACAATCTAGTGGAACACCAATGCAGTTATACTCATGTCAGGTAATACCTGGTAGTTTGGTCATTTATTTCAATAATTTGGCAACCGTCAAACATCATTTGGGAAACGGTTTGAATTTCAGCGTAGTAAAAAAAGTTAGTGTTCCATTTGGAATGACATTACATGCATAATGAGATTACACATCAACAATAGTTAGAAAAAAAATGGCAACTGAAAATATCAAGGTGATATGTGGCTCACATAGGGTGATTTAGAATTAAAGGAAGATTCAGCTTCCATCTTGTCTGAGAAATATGAAGCTTTTGGCAGACTCACCAACATAACCATCATACAAAGTTTATACATGGCTTTGACATCTGCATCAACATCTTTGTGGTTTGAAACAGAGACAATGCCAATGTGTAAAATGAGTTTCGTCATAATAAAAGACAAAATGAAGGTCAATTTGAGGTCAATGTGTCATTTTGAATCATTTCTAAAATAACAACTTTAAACCTCATCCAATTAATTTTTCTCATCCAAAATGTAAACACACAAAAAGAGATGAACATACTTAATTTTTTTACATTAACTATAAATGTTATAAAGTGTTGTAATCATCAATAGAAATAAAACTATGGAGACACATATGAAAGGACAAAAATGTATAATATTTAAAAGTAAATATAGTACTTTTAGTTTATAGTATTAAATACTTAAAGGGTATAGCATTTAAAGGAAAACATCCTGAAAAAGTAATTGTTTTTTTTCCTTTTCGTTTTTCTAAAGATTTATTTTTGTCATTATTATAATAGGAGCAAATACAGACAGCAAACAACTAGGCTAAATAAATACACATTTTTAAATCGGTTCACTTGCCTGTAACCAAGAAATATTTATTTCAAATTGACCCACAGGCATCATAACTGCAACAGGAAGGTTATACTCAAATTTCACAACACATATTTGTTAAAAATATTGCATGCAAGTGGTAGCAAATAATAGCTTAAGACATCCCTCAGAGACTAAACTTCTTATTCCAGAATATGCCGTGCTACTTAAATACAAACTTTAAGAGGATTAATTGCTCAATTTCAAAGTATTTTTGGAATCACAAGAAACCCTGACAAACTTTCGCTCTTGATGAAACCAAAGGAATTGGGTGGGGTTTCACTATCCAATTTCCAATTATACTTTTGGGCTCATGCAGGGGCGTAGCAACAGGGGGGGACGGGGGGATACGTCCCCCTCACTTTTTTATGCCGACCATTTAGAAACAGATGATTAATAATTATATGAACATAAAATATTGAATCTCATTCAACTGTCCCCCCCACTTTTAAAATGTCCGCTATGCCCCTGGGCTCATGGACTCTCTGAATTATATGCATTACTGTCTAATACTAGTCCTTCAACCTTTGATTCTTTAAGGGTAATATGGGAAAAGGATTTTAGGTCTATTTTTAGTGATAAGTGATGGCTATCTGCCATCTCAAATATCTGTCCCAAAAGTACTTCAATTTCGGTTCATGAACAAAATCAAAATGTATTGACAGGATTTATCTAACTCCAGTTCTCCTCCATAGAATATTGTTTTGGCGCATTTTGTCCTCCCTCTGGAATTTTCTTGAGGGTACTCAGTGACTGCCTTTCTAAACTTGGTTTTATAATTTCATTTTATATTATGTCTTTGCTTTCAAGCATTTGTATGCATTTGAATGTTGAACAAAAATTGCTGTACTTTGTCACGAGATACCAGTACCACTGTTACTCTGGTGAAAAAATGTAAAAAATATATAATAGCTTAAAAAGCATCTCTGACTAAAAAAAAAAACAGTCTGACTAAATCCAGTGATGGAGAATAAAAAGAGTGAAGCAACGAACCCATCCTTGTATTTGATCACTGCGTCCACAGTCTTCTTCATCTTCTTGGTGAGTGATGGAGGGTTGGGTGAGAGTTTTTCAGCAGGAGGACGGCCGCGTTTCTTCTGCTTCTTACCGTCGTCGTCTTTATCTCTGCTCCGCCCACTGGAGCTGGGCGTGGCCGGACCGGGAAGGTCAAGGTCTCGGTCACGTTTCCTCTTCCGGGTGGTTTTCTTGTGCCGCACTTCCTCCTCAATTTCATCCAGGGTACCTTCTTCAATGGCCTGTAGAAGTACACATCAATACGTTTGACATTGTATTTCTTAAAGGTCTCGTGAAGTGCTTTGAAATTTAAATTTTGTATTCAATGTTTTACGTAATCTCAACTGAAAGACAAAAAGAGGGTGGTACAGAGTGGATCCTCCCCTTTTAAAAAAGCAGTCAATAGCGTTTTTGTTTCATCACAGCTGAAAGGGGTTGAGCTCAAGCTAATCAAATGAGAAGCGTCTTGAAGGGGGCGGGGCATGTCAGATAATAAAGAACATTTAATTGGTCAAGATTTGATGAGACACTGAAGTATGAGGTGATGCAAAAAACCAAAAAAAAAAACGTTGATTAAGCGGAAGTGACAAACTACAAGCTTTACATTTTTATATTGGCTTTATATTTTCTAAACAAATTCTGTCATAGATTTGTACCACACTAGCTTATAGATATCCTTGAAGACTAACATACTGATGCTTACATCTGAAAAAACATTATTTTAATTTCACTGGACCTTTAAATAACCAATACAATGTTCCTCATTCACCTTCAGCCACTGTTTCTCCGTCAGAGAGTCGCTGTAATCCACCTCCTTCCTCTGGCGGGAGCCACGGCCAAACATCTTCTCCTCTTCCTCTTCACAGGTGAGCCTCTCCACCTCAGCGTCGTCCTTCATGATCCAGGTGGGCAACTCATCCTCCTCCATCAGCCTCGGCCTGCGCTTCGGGTTACGAGCCTCTTCACGGCGCCTGTCCAGATCCATGCGCTGGATGGAGAGGACAACAACAATTAGGAGGACTTGGAAAGAAAAAAGTAAAAAAAAAGAAAGAAAAGGAAAAGAAGAACAAAAAAAAAAAAGAGAAAAAATAGAAAGAAAGAAAATGGAAAGAAGAAGAAAAGAATAAAAAAAAGAAATTTTTAAAAAAGAAGAGAAAAAGAAAGTAGTTAGAAGCAGACAAATGAAAAAGAAAAAAAAAAGAATGAATGAAAAAGAACGAAGAAGAAAGAAGAAAAAAAGAAAGAGCAAAAAAAGAAAAGGAAAAAGAAAAAAGAAATAAATAGAAGGAAAGAAGAGGAAAAATGAAAAAGTAAAGAAAGAAATAAAAAGAAAGAAAAGAATGGAAAAAAGAAGAAGTATTAAAAAGAGGAAAAACCGAAGAAGAAAAAGAATGAATAAAGAAGAAAGAAAAATAAATAAATGAATAAGAAAGAGAGAAAGAAAAAAGAAAGAAAGAATGAACGAAGAAAGAAAACAAGGGAAAAAAAGAGGAAAAGAACAAAAAGAAAAATAAATGAATATGAAAAGAAATAAAAAGAGGGGAAAAACGAAAAGCATGAAGAATGAAAGAAAAAAGAAAGAAAAAAGAATGAAAGTAAAAAAAAGAAAGTAAAAAGAAAAAAAAAACAAAAGAAACGAAAGAAGGAGGGACAAGTAAAAAGAAAGAAATGAAAAATAAAGAAGAAAGAAATTAAAAACAAAGAAAAAAGAAAGAAAAGAAAGAAAATGAAACAAAAATAACAATAAAACCAGAAAGAAAGAAAGACAGGGAAAAAGAAAGACAAGAGACAGAGAAAAGAAAGAAAGTAAAAAGCAGAGGAAAAAATGAAAAAGGAAAGAAAGAAAGAAAGAAAGAAAGAAAGAAAGAAAGAAAGAAAGAAAGAAAGAAAGAAACAAGAAAGGAACAAGTAAAAAGAAAGAAAGAAAAAAAGAAAAAAGAACAAAAAAAGAACGCAAGAGAATGAGAGAGAGAAAGAAAGAAAGAAAGAAAAGCAGCACTGCTGACCATGAAGTGGTCGAACTCTTCCTCGCTTCTGGCAATCATCTGATTAACAGTTTCATCATCAGGTACTTCATCTTCCTCCTGTGACACAACAAAAAGCAAAGACAGCGAATGTTAGCTACAGAAAACGCAGACAGTTTTATTGAGACATCAAAAACAATGCATTGTAGAGGAGAATCCGAACCTCATCCTGCTCTTCATGCTCCAGGATGGCCTGCAGGAAAGCTCTGCGCTCATGGCTGGAGGACTTCTGGTCAAACATACCAGCCTGAATGACCTTCTGGTCCACGTTGAGTTTGTATTTAGCAGCGGCCAGGATCTTCTCCTCCACACTGTTCACAGTGCACAGACGCAGCACACGCACCTCATTCTGCTGCCCGATACGATGGGCTCGATCCTGGGCCTGTAGATCCTATCGGAGAGAAGAAAGAAAGAGGTGTTCAGAGACACAGAATCATCTAAAGTCAAATTTAAAGCACTTTCCAGGTGCAGTTTCATTTCTTTTGTGTGGCATCACAAGTGTAGCATGACTGACATCACATTATATCAGATGCTATGTCTTATAGCGTTTAAGAGTATAGTATTGCATTCTAGGGAAAAAGTCTGATTTTTGAAAATGTTTTCATTTGCCCAAAGCCTAATATTGAATTACTCCCATTTACCCTTACATTTTAATTAACATTTAATAATCATTACCCATTTAGTCAGTACACTATCATGTAAAGTAAATTAAATTACTATGAAAACAACAAATGAAAAATTTCAAGCTGTTTCATATACTGCAGGGCTCGAAATTGCGACCGTATTGTTCGCATATGCACCCAAAATTTTACCTATGAATATATTTGTAACCTCAAAATATATTTTAACTCTTCTTATTGGCCCACTGCGCTAGAACAGAACGCAAATGGATTGGTTAATAACAGCTGTCAATCACTCAGTTCCGACGACAGGGAGCTACAGTCGTGAAAATGTAAAGGTCTGGATACGAGAGAATATTAACAACAATGACAGATTTAGTTTTAGAAACCACCTAAAGTTACAAATAATTGCACATCTGATTAGTGATCATGTAATGAATGTCAATCCAGCATTTACAGAGTGGATAAAAGACTTCCAGTGGTTAAAGTCCGCTATGAAAATGACTAAAGCTATTCACTGTAAAGCCGGTGGGACAGAGTTCTCAGGTAACAGTGTTTGCCATGGAATCTACACATTTTAAGCATGAGATGTTCTAACGTTATTTAATCCTCCATATAATCATCCCAATGCTGTCAGTCGTGCGACTGACACCGCATTCACCACCGATGAAGAGCATGTATTCACTAAGATTAAACTAATATTGCAGCTCATGAAAAGACCGTTATTGCCATTAAGATGACGTATGCAAACAATGTTATGTCAATAGCATCTGTGCAATATGAGACACCACCCGTGAGAACAGCACAGTTATTATTAATTCAGTTCATCTCATTCACTTCAAGCAGTGCGTGTGGGGCCGGTGAGCACATGCAGATTTTTGTTTATTTGTTAGTTGTGATTATATTAATATATAATGGAATCTGTTAGTATAAAACGGTGCTCATAATTTTGGTGGGTGCGACTAAATTTTGTCTGGTGCGCCTAAACTTTTGAAGTTAGGAGCACCGGTGCGACCAAGAAAAAAAAGGTTGATTTTGAGAACTGTCCTGTTTAGAAGCACTTTTCAAACCTTTAAAACACTTAAAATTCAAACATTTTCATGGATGTCCAGCATCCATACGAACTCTGAATAATTTACTCAGACTCATAAAAGCTGGAAAAATGGTAAATCTATTAGAATGATAGCAAATCAACTGATTCCATATTATTGTTTTAACTGCAGCACATTTCATCCAAGAGAATCTAAATTAATACAGATCCTACTCTACTAATAAAACTTGGTATGGTATGGTAGCCAATGAATAATGAATACAATGTTCAATGAAAAACATTTTTGAAAATGAATATGAATAAATGCATTAACATGCAAAATAGTATGTTTATTAGTTAAACATTAACACCTATTACACATTTATTCAAATATTCTTTTAAATCTAGTAAATAAAACATTTAGAATCATTTCAATATTACAATTTTATTTTTATTCCATATAAAACAGAAAATGCAGACGGTTTCATCAGGATTCCATATAAAACATAATAAATTCTAACACCTATTATACATTTATTCAAAGATCCTATTGAATCTAGTAAACAGAACATTAGGAATCACCCGAATGTTAAAGTTTGGCAGTGATTTCATATTAACCATTCAATTCTATTATAAAAGTTAAAAAACTACAGTATTGTACCTGGTGAGGGTTCCAGTCGCTGTCAAAGATGATGACAGTGTCGGCAGACTGCAGGTTCAGCCCCAAACCTCCTGCCCTGGTGCTCAGCAGGAAGATGAAGTACTGATGGGAAGGATCGTTAAAATTCTTCAGCAACATGCCACGATCCTCAGCCTTAGTGGTTCCTACAATGACAAAAGAAAGACGATAGCAAGATTAAACGGACAACTTGATACAGGGTCTGCAAATGTTTAAATTTAAGACTTTAATAGCAAATTTGACTAACTTTATGACCACCAAGCATGCAATGAAAATACATGTTATATTTATTTATTACAAAATATTATATTTATATTAGGGCTCAATGCTAGGGCTATTTTTTATAATGGCCTGGTAGGTATAGATTTTTACTGGCCCTGCCAAAATTTTCTCTGGCCAAAAAAATTTAAATAGTTGATAGTAATAGTCATTTCTTAGCCACATATTATAAATAATGGTGTCAAGACAAGCCAAATATGCTTCTTTAACACAACAAAAATTATTGATAATATTTTTAAAAATATATAATAACTAACACCGGGGAACTGGTGGAGTGAGTCCATTGATCTATATTAGGATTTGCCAATAGTGGAAAAATCATACACATGTAAAAGTGCCATTACTTGCCCAAAAATGTAGTGAGTAAAAGTATCTGTTGTATATATTACTCAAAACATGAGTAAAAAGTAGCACTTTTAAAAGTACGAAAGAATAGTGAGTATATAGAGTGTTATGCTGTAAAAAGCTGATGCCTTTACATGTAATTTGTGCATTTAGTGATTTAAGGCCATTTGGCGATTTCAGTCTTCATACAGTAAACATCAGTCATCTTCTCATCAGTGATAAGCAGTCTAAATAGCCTCTCGGTCATTGCATGTAAAGATTTTAGACATCTTCTGGGACACTTTTAATGCTTCTGCATGGTTTGCACCATTTATAAATCGCCCATGTCTTGAGGTATGATGGGATTTACTTTCTATGTGTGATTTGACTTGACAGGAATCACAGGATGGATGCCAAGTACTAACCAATCCCCTTAGACAAGAAAATTCTAGTGATATTTTAAGTAGTGACTGCAGGTTGAAAGAAAATCGTGAAGTACAGCACTAAAAATGTACTCAAAGGAAAGTAAAAGTACACATTTTTGAAAACTACTTAATAATTTACAATTCCTAAGAAAAACTACTCGATTACAGTAGTTTGAGTATTTGTAATTGTTACTTTACACCACTGGTTTTTGATCAAATTGAAATAAAACAGACTTGGTGTGCTTTTGTGGTTTGTCATTTCATAGGAACACGACTAGCACAGACTAGCATTTATGTTAGACACACCATTTTTACCTCACAAATCGGCTAGCAGCTTTCACGCTCATGGTATCAGTCAGATTTTTGATGGCAGCAATTCCACTTCATTCATTACTATTATGTTTCCAGTGATGCAGTGTTGCTGCATGATAATCTGCTCAATCAATGGTTAATGTGAGCACTCTATTGTTTTTCAGTGTAAACACTCGCTGGACAGACGTGTGTGACCATTACACTCACTTCTTTTGAACGCGATACCCTGCGATACTTTTGAATAAACTATTAATAACTTTTAAACAACAAGGAACCAGAAAGATTGGATCAGATGCTCAACCGGCTTACCATCCAAGCGGAGGTATTTGAAGTTGCGGTAGGCAAAGTAGTCCTCCATGATGGTCATGAGCGTGGTCATCTGACAGAAGAGCAGCACTTTGTGGTTGGTGGCGCGGAGCTTTGGCAGGATGCGGTCCAGCAGCTCAAATTTACCAGAGGCACGGTACAAATCAGACCTGCCAAACAACACAAGACATGATGAGATCCCTTGTGAAAAACGAACTTTTATCTTATTTGGAAGAGGTTCTGCTCACCCCTGAACGATGCCTCCAGTGAAGCCCAGGTGCTCAGAGAAAGATTCCTGCAAAACAGATAACACACATGCATACGAAACTAACAGATAAACAAACAGGATATAAACGAATTCATAATGGAAAATGTGTGAAATAAATGATAACCTCAATGTGCTGGAACATGTACGGGTGGTTACAGATCTTCCTCAGCTGCATAATAGTGTTCATTAGAGTCTTAGTGCCCCCTTTGCCCTGTAATGCACAAAAAGATGAGATGTTAGAAATGGATGTTGAACCATCTAGCCACATTCTGGATGTGAAGCATCTCATTGTCACCTTCTTGTCTTTCTCAGAGCCATCAGTGAGCAGCACTCCTTTAGCTTGCATGTGTCTGTACAGCACCCTCTGAAGAGCCGACATGTCGCACTTGATCACATATTCCACCTGTACACAAAAAGACAGCCATATAAGTGTGGCAAAGCTTAAGCAAAGATAGCATTTGATCCTTTTCATAACTGATTTACTTGTAAGATTGAATTGCACGTTTTACTGTGGTATTACTACATTAGTGCATAAGCAAGAGAAAGGGTTAAATGCTGTAAACTTTCTTTGAGAGAGGAGGAAAAGTGTGAGGGAAAAAATTTAAGTTAAGATGCATACAAAAGTGTTTTGCTTAGAACAAACCTTCTCTGGCAGCTGCGCCTCTACTTCCTTCTTGAGTCTCCGGAGCAGGAAGGGGCGAAGCACTTTGTGCAGACGACGGATGATCAGGATGGTTTCTTCTTCATTCAGGTCCACCTTTAGAACAAAATCAAAACTTTAACGTTCCAAATGACACAAAAACAAACACAATTTCATTTTATTCTCCTTAATAGAAATGTACTAATAAACCAACTACAAACATTTCTCCTTAAGGCCCATTTAAAACAACAATGTAGTTCTAAAATTGACAACTACATATTGAATATAGCTGGAATCACTTTTAGTAGTTTTTACAGTTGAAAATGTTTAAGGTAAGGTGTCAATTTAAGGCAAGATCTTTTTTTTCTGATATTAGAATCTTTATAAAAACTAATATACAGTGATTTTCAAAGAATAAACTATATATAATTCATAAAGCAATGTAAAATATGTATTTTACAAATGTAAAGTGGCATATTTTGAATTTTGATATTATTAGGCTTGTTTTGACTGGCAATTGAGCTCGTTTTATTTTTTTTTATTTTTGAAAAAACCTGGCAACCCTGAGACTGACTTTTTTAGTGCAATAATTTAAAGCAGCAGATGACAAAACTGCAGTGTGCGCTTCCAATAAGCTGAAATTGAACCCTTAAAGGTGCCCTATAATGAAAATCTGGGTATACCAAGGCATAGTAGAATGCAAAAAGATCAGTATATGGAAATGGGCATACTGTGAGCCTCAGACACCACGGTTTCATCATATTCATGTAAATTCTACAAGTGTAAAACCCCGGTAAACAACGGGCCAATCAGAAGACAAATAAACTCGATGAGACTCATGAGCTATGCCCTCTGTATTTGCATGTATGCCTACTTTAGGTCATTCATCCGGATCTGACAAGCATCTGACGTCATCAAGAGAACATGACTCTTATGCAGCTCTGAGATCATAAAAAAACTCTGAAATCATTCATATGCATGCCACAGGCTGCGTTTGATAAGCCAAACGTTTTCTAGTGATACAACAGTGATAATTTTTCTTTCCTGAGTTATTTTAAGCGTATATTTCACTTACTAGGCATGTGGGACTTTTATTTTGAAAACTAGAGCGCCAAACAGCATGAGGCATGTTTAAAACTGACCTTAGGATGCAAATGCCAAGATTCACAGATTATACATTAATTCATCTTCACTCTGAAGTGGCATAAGGTATGTTTGGTTACATCTTTTGCTAATTTATTAAGTTTGTGAAATTTGAAGAGTATGTGTATCAACAAACACATGTAGACGTGTCAAATCACTCAGCTCAACTGTCATCTATTCATCCAGAGGTTGATATTAATTCCTGGCTGTGTTTTCTTTGATTGTAGCTTCAAAATACAGCGCAATACATCTCTATTACTCTCTTTTGTCAAGTTTAATTATAATTTAGCCTTTACCCACAACAGATCTGGTGTGCAAAACAGGTTAAGATTAGTCTGATTGGGTTTATATTTGTCCGTGTTCAGCATCCATCATGCTCTGTGCATGTATATGTGTCTGTAAGAGCAGCATGTCAGAGTGGGAGATCATTAATATTCATGACACAATCCATTTATAGTCAATTATAGGCCTTCTGATTCAGTTATAAATTAGCTTATAATACTCATATTTTTTTTACTTTCCGAAGCCATAAACCTACTAAGTAGATATCAGAGAACAATTTAACTTATTACACCAAGGGAGTATATGGCACCTTTAATACATTTATCCTTATCGTTACTCTTCTTGTTGTGAAAACCATTTTACCTTCTCTCCGGTCATGGCGAAGGGCGCGTTGAACCACTGCTCAAAGGTGCTGCAGCTCTTGAAGATGGTGGGTAGCAGGAAGTTGAGAAGTGCCCACAGCTCGGGCAGCTTGTTTTGCAGTGGTGTGCCTGTCAGCAGCACACGCCGGGGCGCCAGGTAGTGCGTGTTCAATACCTGAGTCAGTTTACAGTGGTGGTTTTTCATGCGGTGACCTTCATCCACAATCATGTACTTCCAACGGAGCTGGAAGAGAAGGCATCGTGAGACACTGAATAAACGCATCACTGGTCTGACAACGATTAGTGGCTTGGTTTATACCTTAGCCAGCACTTGCTTGTCTTTGATGATGTACTCATAAGTAGTGACCAGCACGTTGAATTTGCCACTGCGCAAAATGGGAAGGAACGCACGGCGAGCAGCAGGAGAGCCCTGAGATCAAAATGAGCAAAAGTTGTTAAATATCTTACAGGGTTTTTCAGTTATGCTTTATTTTGTATCACTTTGCATTTGTTATAATCACCTTGTAAGAAACTTTCACCACAGATGGAGCCCACTTATCAAACTCGTACACCCAGTTCGACAGAGTCCTATAAGTGAACAGAAAGATCACTAATTATTCATGCATCTTAGCAATGCCCATAGGGTGATTATTTTTCAAGAGAAATGCATGATTATATGCTAAAAATAAAGATATCGCAGACCCTGTATGACTCAATATGAGTTTATACATATTTGGTAAGCACTGCCTGTTAAGTCCTATTATTACACCCAAATCGCAGTGAATGCAAAGCTGTATCATGTGATTGTGGAAAAACTGGAATATTTTGGTATCATTTTGCTGCATCTCAGCTCACAGTCAATGAATAAATATCACTAGTGATGATGGAAAAGTGTATTTCTACACAGCATATTTTATTGCCCGAGATCACAATGTAAAGTGTACATAATATACTGTTAAAATACCATAAAGAATATATATATATATATATATATATATATATATATATATATATATATATATATATATATATATATATATATATATATATAAATAAAATAAATATTTATTTATATATATATATATATATATATATATATATATATATATATATATATATATATATATATATATATATATATATATATAATTATTATTATTATTTTTTTTTAATAGAATACTTTACTAACTATAAATCACAATTTTACATGAATGACACCAAAATCGTAACGTCAAATCTACAATACATGCAAAAAAAAAACCATTACTACACCCAAAACTGTTCAATTCTAGAGAGCCTAATTCACATAAAAATGTCTTTGGATTTATTTTACTTTTTTGCCATCGAGATCAGAGTTGCCCAAATATTTTCTTATGAAGGGCCAAAAAACAAACAATTGAGGGTTGTGGGCCGATGGTAAATATAGAAGACTAATTTCCAAACTTTTAAAATAATATTTAAAAATAAATTGAAAGCATCACTTTAATTGTATTGGGCTAGCTAATACATTATAATTTGACATTTTATAATTAACTTATTACAATGAAAACAAACGAAGATAAATTCTATTTATAACACAATGGAGTTCAACGCATATTTAAATAAATCCCATTCATTCACAATATTTAATTCAAGCTTTCTTTTTTGTAGCTCAACAATAAAACAAACAAATAAAAGATTGCGTTATATTAGAAATTACAATCTCTATTAAAGGCAAACCCCTGCCCCTCCCCTCCCCTTTATTTTTCCTCTTCTCAGATGCGATAGCAGGCCAAATCATAGGTTATCATGGGCCAACTTTGGACATCCCTGATCTAGATGCACTCACAAATCAAACCGATCATTCACAAATGATTAATAATTAATATTTTAACATTTTTTCCTTGCTCAGAAAACCTAAACAGTGTCAAATTCTTCCTATGGTATCATGCAAGTCCAGTGACTCACGAGAGGGGGACGATGATAAGGAAGGGTCCGTTGAGGCGTTTGAACTCCATGAGGTAGGTGATGAGTGCGATGGTCTGGATGGTTTTCCCCAAACCCATTTCATCAGCCAGAATGCCATTCAAGTTATTGTTATACAGAGACACCAGCCACTCCAGACCTTTGATCTATGGACGGGACAAAAACAATGAGCACAAGCAACCAGTTTAACTACAATCTCATGAGCGAATTCGTTTTTAGTACTTCCTGGTATATATAGTACCAATAACTGAAAAAGTCACGCATCTTCAGAGAAAAGTATTGTCAAAAAAGGTAGTTTCATTCATACTGAATGCTAGAGGGTGCCGCATATTACTTGTATAAACATGTCCACAGAAAAGAATTTGCTAAGCAACTGGGTTTAAAAGATCTGTTCCAACTCTCTGTGATCAGCTGCACCTCAAGAATTAGTTTACAATTTTTTTTAAAACCGAGCATGTTTGTAATAAAGTAAAAACTGTAGAGTAATATTTCATTATTTACCTGATATTGTTTGAGCTGTCCATTCACTAGCAGACTCGATTGTTTTTCCACTTTCTCTGTGACAGCGTGGGCCACGGCATAATATGACTGCAGGCCCCGAATGAACGCAGAGTTCCCGTATTCATCGTCTACATCTTGCTTGGCATGTCTGTAAGAGAAATCATGGATCTCATTCACTTAAACACCACTGTGACAACAGAATGATTAAAGGAGCATGAGCTCATGTAGCCAGGCTGAATCCAATGACTCACTCAATAATGTGACGAGCATCAACCTCAGAAACATCCTCGCTGTCTGGATCAGGAATCACCTTCTTCTCCTCTGTCGGGGCCTGAGAAGGCTGAGGGTCTTCCTCCTCATCCTTTAGAGCATCAAAATAGATGGGCATACAGTAAGATGGACAGATCTTGAGACATTGTTAATTCTGTTATTGTAAAGTTTATATCCACATAAATATGATGAGTCATAAATTGTAAAACATCTAAACAATCAGATATAACTTGGGTTATTTAATATGTTAATTAATATGGAAATTAAATGTATAGATCATCCTACTTTTTACCTCTATTGACAGTAGAATTTGTGATAGAAAAATGTAATACATTTTAATATTTATTATTTACGTTTATACCATATTTCATAACCTATTTATCTCAAAATCTGCAAAAAAGAGAGCCAGGAATCAAACTCAAGTCATCCTTTATATCAGTGTTTCCCAACCCTGTTCCTGGAGGCACACCAACAGTACATATTTTGGATGTCTCCCTTTTCTGACCCATTAACTTCAGGTGTTGGAGTCTCTTCTGATGTTATGATAAGTTGATTCAGGTGTGTTTGATTAGGGAGAGGTTGAAAATGTGTACTGTTGGTGTGCCTTCAGGAACAGGGTTGGGAAACACTGCTTTATATAATTAATCTGATTATTGAATGAATAGTGGTTATAAAATGGAAAAATTTGAGTATTAGTATACTGCTCCTTCAACAGACGTTTAACTGACTATAAGACGCTTTGCAAGCACATGTCAACTTAAACTAACCCTAACAGTCTACTTATAATCTAATGAGAATTAGCTGGCATGCAGATGCAATGCAACTTAAATACAACAAACAGACCATGAAACTAAAGTGTGACCAAATGGAAAACTAGTACTTTGCAGGAAAAAAAAAAAAAGTCAAATTTTGAAAATAAATAAATATTAATTATATTATAAATTATTATAAATTAAATACATATATATTTATTAATAGCTTAAATTGAATTAATGAAATTAAATCTAAACATTTTTGCAAATCAAGTACAATTAATTTGTGACAGAATTTATAAAATTAATCACGATTAGAATTAATAAGGAAATTTAAACCCAACCTGTCAAATATGAATAGATTTTATATTTAATATTGTAAAAAACAAAACCTCAATATAATTATCTGGGGATTATGAATCAAATAATTTTATTAGAGGCCAAGAGATGAATAAATATACATAACATTTTTTGATTACAAATAAAATGAATGGAGGTTAACACTAAATAAAAATAAAACTATTGCACATCTAGCTTACTGAACACTTTGTTCAACAAATATACATCTATTTTTGATTTGTGGGGGTAAATTAAAATCTTCATATTTAAAACTGGCCACCAATATCAGAAGGTCAAAACGTGTATTAGGAAAGCTATTTATTAGTTTTATCCAATAATGGCAGCAGTATCTCAACTATAAAATAGCTATTAATCTTATCCTGTTGATGGCCTATTTCCTGACAGCTCAATGCAGTAAACAGTTCAACACACAGAAACAGTCTTCTTCAAGTGCATTTAAAGCCCTTGCAGAGAGCAGCGTGTTGCTCAAGAGACTCTGAACAAAAACACAGATATAAGCACCTCTTCCTCATCTGAGCCACTATCTTCACTGTCTGAGCGTGGGGCCACCTCGTACCTAAAGAAAACAAACAAAACAACATGACTCCAAACCATTCTTGCACACTACTGGTCAAAAGCCTGGGAAAAGCAAGACGTTAAAGGTTTTGAAAAAAGCCTGTTTACAAAGGCTGCATTTATTTGATCAAAAATATGGTCAAAACTGTAAACTGGCAGAAAGATTCATTATTACACTCTTTAGTGATGCATGGCTGTGAACATTTATTATTGTCAGTGTTTAAAACTGCCACTTCACAAAAAAGTACCATATAAAAGTGCAATGAAAATGTATTTACTTTGTACAAATGTACTTAGATATTCATCGTCAAGTACAATTTAAAACTTAAAATTTACCAAAAAATTTATTATTGTAAAAAAATTTGGTTCAAGTAAACACTGTTATTTTAAACTTGCTTTTCATCAAAGTATCCTAAAAGGTTCAAATTACCAAGTATCGATTCCTTGTCATTGTGATCTGCCAATACAGAGTACAGATTCTGATGCTTGAAGCTTTATGTAAATTTGCCATTGCATAAAGCACAATTTCCCTCCAAGTATGATACTTAAATGGAGATCTCTACTTACCTAAGAAAATAAACTAAGGATGCTGCATGTAATCCTATACATTACTATTGCATATAATCTTAAACACATCTCTTATAACCATTTAGTGTGGACAGAAGCACTTTTACATAATAATAGATAATATGCAGGAGACTCGCGGAGCTTCCGGGAGAGGTCATATGGTTGTACACAAGATGGGGCTGATTGAACAATGGTTGCAACGAAGACACCCTTACTTGCATGAGTTGTGCCAATATACTGTATAAACAGAGGTCGCACCACATCTGTATATACTTTAGCTGCTATGGCGCAAGCGTAGTGATCTTTTTATGATCATTTATCTCCTTACAGGTTGTAGTGCTGCTATCTGTATAACCCAGGTGTGCACGTACATCTTCCTCTCCTCAAACAAACACTAGCAATCGGTTAATCAGATCGGCGAGTTCCAATAGAGTCATTAATTGTGAATATCGGCAAATACCGATCTCCGGCTGATCGATCGGAGCATCCCTAGTTAAAATGTATCAGTTTCCACAAAACAATGAATGTGGAATAAACTGTATTCAACATTGATAATTAAGTAATTTTTGTAATTATTGGTGGAAAACAATTAAAATGATCTGCATATTAAAATGACTTCTGAAGAATCATGTGACAATATCAATGCATCACCAGCATCAGAAAGCTCTGAAAGACTGAAGCAGATGTCTCGGATTAGCACGTACTGAACTTGTACATGCTACAGCAATTATCCTTCTGCATAATCACAGCAGAATTCCAGCAATAAACTTCTCATTCTGGAAAATTACTGGTTTGTATTTTCTGGTATTTGTATAAAAAAGGGCCTGTTGATCACTTTATGGCAATTTTCATAGCAGATACTCAAGAAATAACACATTTAGACAAAATTGCCAAAGTGACTCTCGCTCACCCTGGATTCATCTCCAGCCAGGCATCCAGTTGTCCAGCTTTAGGAGCGTCCATGCCAGTGAGGATCTTCCCACTGTCCACGTGAATCACCTTCACCGGCAGGTCACTCATTTGACTAGTCTCATCCAGAGGCTATGATACAGGACAAAACCATAGCATTAGATTAGCGCACAGTGTTACCACTGTTTTTGACTAATACATCTCCATCATTTCCAGTTATATGCATTTAGAGACAAACATAGACTGTAGAATAGAATTTATAGGCTAAAGAATTAGATTATTCTAATGGTTAAATATAGGCCATTTCTGCAGCTTTGTGTGGCACAAATCGACAGTACTGTTGAAAATTCAGCTTTGAATCACAGGAATAAATGTAAAATATAATCAGATCTTTTCAAAATTATTATATTTCTCAACATTACTCATTTTACTGCATTTCTGATCAAAAACATCTTCAATAAACAAGTCATTTTCCAAATAATAATAAAAAAACAATAATAATAATAAAAATTTAAAAAGCAAAAATGTTAAATAAGTTTTGCTATTTATTGTTATTATGCATGTGCTACACTGGTGTTAATTTAATTAATCTTTACATTAAATACTTACAAAATGTTTTAAATTAGAGCTATTGAGAGATGGTGTTTTTTTCTCCTTGATATTTTTTAGAAGGGCAAGGGGAGAAATCTAAAATCTTTTCCTATTTTGGCAAATTAAATGAATCATTCAGGCTATTTATTAATTCGTTTATTTATTCACTACATCAACATCAAATTTGACCTCATATAATGTAGTCAAAACTAGGCCTGTGCGATTATTTGAAATCGTATCGAAATCGCGATTTAGACATGCACGATTTCTAAATCGCCTTGCAGCACGATTTTCCCACAGTATGGTATTTGAACCAATCATAACGCAGCACGGCTAAACAGAGCAAGAGAACAGGAGACTGAATAGCCTGCATATACAGGCATGAGGAGTTCAGCACAGGAGGACTTGGTGCTAAAAAAAAGTTAACATCTGTAGTATGGGATTAAGTTACTTTGGATACAGGAAGACTGATGTATTGCAGAACCAGGTCATTTGTAAGCCAGTCATGTATTGTGTCTAAAAGCGTGTGGAAAGCGTGAGCGCGTCGCTTCCTTCAGCATTTTCAACGTGATTTGTGGTTGCTCATTTGTTGTTTCTCGGTGACCATCAACTGTTTTCTCAGAGGATACAAAACACTGCTGCAGCTCTGACACAAGTTTTATGTATGGAGAGTTAAAAAGCACTTGGTGTTCAGGTGTCTCGTGTTTGTCTGAGGTAACCGAAATGTGTATATTCCCTACAAAGTATGAAGCTGATCGGTCAGTTCTTGTTACGCGACTCGCGGTGCGGCATTCTGAAAAGTTCCATTTAAAGTTTGTCTGAAAGAGATGTTTTCAGCTGGGTGCACCTGGTAACACGCTCGTGCTGCTCTCAATAAGTGCACACAATCCATGCGCCTCCATTTAAATTAATGAACTTGCACTCGCAAAAGACGCAATATGTGAACAGCCTATTTAATGGCAGCGCCACAAAGAGGTCTATGATATATGCATGACCAAACTAATCTGTGAACACACACCAAACTACTTCTGATATTTGGTCAAGCAGAACATCAGAGCCTTACTTGAGTTTGCCAGTGCACGCGCGCACGCACACACACGTTTTGCCATAGGTTGTTCTAGAGACAATTTGTTACAGCTTTACTAGGTTATTTTTATTTTATGTCTGCTTTAGAGATGTTACAAGTCTTTGATAAAGATCTAATTGTTTTTCTTTTCTTTCAGATTCACACTGTAAAGAGATTCGGTCTGTCTGTGACAAAATCGAGATTAAAATCGAAATCGCAATATTGTTCAAGAAAATCGGGGTTTTTTTGCCCATATCACACAGCCCTAGTCAAAACCTGGCTTTAAAGGTCAAATTGTCACTAAAAACACATCAACTCAAATGATCAGCCAACACAACAAGATCTTACCTCTCCATCTGGACCAAGAGCAGGAGCTCCACCTTCAGCATTCTCTGGCTTCTGAGAGAGAAAAAAAACGACAGAATTATCTCACACACTACAGAACAAACAAATAAATACATTCAAATTTAGAGTCTATTACACAGCCTTTCCCATTCCATGTAATCTCATCACCTTCTTTTTCTTCTTCTTCTTCTTGTCTTTGAGAGCCTGAGCTGCTTTGTGAGCTCTGACAAGCTCTGTGAGATTGGCCACATACTCATCAGTTTGCTGCAGCAGGTACGCCAGACGTTTGTCCTTCTTCTGATCAATCAGCTTCCTGTAACCCTCTTCATCTTCAGCCTGGGAGAAACACATACAGAAGAGGCCGCCTTTAAATCATCCAGTTTTTTTTTTTCACTTTATTGTTTAGAAGTTGTCAAGTCTCAACCATGATAATAAAAATAATACATTTTATTTAAAGCACCTTTCAAGAAACCCGATGTCACTGTACAACATAAATATAAACAATTAAAGAATAATAATAATTAAAAATATATATATATATATATATTTCAAGAGAACACAGGCCCAGTTTAATTCATATTATGCAAGTGAAGGATGCTAAATAAAAGGTGTAAAAGAGCATTCATATGTTGCGTCTACAAGCAAGTGAAAAACGCAAGGTGCACATCGTCCTTCAGAATTTCAATGCGCTTTTGACCTTGTTCTCCTGTAGAGTCTGTTTTGCTGAGCAACAATTAGCTGCACTCTTGAAAAAAACACAACAGACAAACCCTTGCTGTAACTAGAGATGGGTATTGTTAAAGTTTTATTGGTATTACTACTTTTATCGATACCAACTTATCCGTTCGGTACTTAACTCTGTTCTTTTATCTGTACTTTTTGTAGTGTTTTTTTTATGAAAAAAAATAATATTGAACAGAATTAACAACACTATTTTATAATTAATTTTTTAATATAAAGAAAAATAAAACCAACAATATAAAACAAATAAATCTTTTTTCCCTGTAAAAGAAATGTACAATGGTTTGAAGGAAAATGACTCTCAGTTTTTAACCATTCTTCTGGAGAAAAATCAACATGTTTGACTTTTCCGGCAGAAGTCAGGATGTTTCTTGGTTTATTGTGCTGCCTGCTGTTGAAAATACCCTCTTTGAGTTGCAAAATGCAGTTAAATGAGATGATGATTGTGATTTTTCATTAATGCACTCATATAAATGAGTTAACAGTGTTTTGGGAGTTAACTGTGTTTTTGATACAGTTTTGGAGCATCTTGCAACGTAAAAATAAGCTTTCTTAAGCATAGTTTATTATTAGGCTATTCACAGGCTATATTTGTAAATACAGCTGATGTAAAAGCTTTTTTAATGTTTAAGATTTATTAGGCTACTGCGGAAAAAAAAAAAAAATTTATTGTAACAAAGTGTGTGTTTATTTAACTATTATTATAATAATTTAGATGATTGACTGCTGACATACTGATGTGGATGATTTAACGTTACCTTTAGTAGCTAGGCAGTCAAAGACTTTTCATTGCAGTTAATGCGCTTTTGAAAGATACTTTTACTTAGCCAGAATGCTTGTGTTTTTGCTTATACAAGAAAAACAACTTGTTGCTATTGTTGCAACGGACATTGCCGCTGTCCACTCGGGAAATACAACCCGTTTGGTTCACACCGCAAGTTTACGAGCTGTGTGTGCACGAATCTGTGTCGTGAGCTATGTGTGTGCCGAGAACTGTGAAGGCTTTTATACTTGATGCGCTCAGAAACACAAACATTTTTAATGCGAGACCAATGCAGTCATGTGCAGACCAATATCAAATATCACAAATTAGAAAAGGCTGGTCAGTTAAATTATGTTACTGTAAGTAATGTTTATTCAGCAATAATTCTCCAGTACCAATAGCAAAACCATTAACGTCAGAGCTTATCGATACTTCAGTCTTTTATAATGTTGCACCGATACCGATAAAGTACAGAGTTTCGGTACCCATCCCTGCTGTAACTCTGATAAAAGTTTTATATTTTGTATATGGAGGAAATTTTTATTTAAACTACTACTAAACTGAAATGTGTACAACTTGAAATACCTAAACCCTTAATGTTTACTTTTTATTATTTATTATTATTATACATTTTATTTTAGTAGTATTATTTTATTTTTTCCATATATTTATTTTTTTATGGAGGGGGTATTTTAATGTCAAATGTCAATTGTTAGTTGTAATTCTGCTATCAGTCAGTTATTGCTATTGTTAAATGCTATACTGAGTCAGTTTGGTTATGGTCACATGACGCACAGTGTACTTGCGGCAATCTGAAATGTAGAGGTTTTAAACTCTGATCTGTTGGAAAGCATATCACTCGCAACATGCTTGCCACACGTCTCTATTGGAGAAAAAAAATAAATAAATAACTTGATCATGCGAAAGACACTATATCCGAATCCAGAAAAACAAACAAAAAAAAAAAAAAACGCTCAGGGGTAACTCAAATATTTGGTCGGTGCTCTTTGGGTAAGTGATTCATCAAAACAACAACAGGAATCAGTCCAAGGCACTCGAAAAATGTGGAAAATTTAAAAAAGCCTTTATTCACATGGCTAAATCTTAAAAAAACTATGCGTTTCGGCAAGGATCTGCCTTCATCAGGGTAACCTGATCCTTACCGAAACACAATATACGAATTTAACTTTACTGAAAACGCATGTTAATTAAAAAAAATAAATAAATAAATAAAACAAAAAGTAAACGGGCTGTAGAAAGACAGTGCATCTCCTCACCATCAGCCTTCTCATTCTCTCCTTCTCGATACGCTCATTCTCCTTCTTCTGCTCTCTCTCAGTGTTGGCGTGGTACGTGGCTACGGCTTTGGTCAACTTCTGCATCTTTGCGGTGATTGAGCGATGATATTCCTTGAAGTCCTTTGCATGCTGCAGGATACTGTTGAGATACTCCTACAAACACAGCAAGAGAATAGTTGTTCATTAATAATGTCTTTGGTCATTTTAGGGTTCAGAGTGTGTTGCACACATTTAACATGGTTCTGTATTCTTCAAATTAAACTAAAGTCTAAAAAAAAAAAACCAGTCCAGTACCTGATGTTTCTGTCTGCGTTTGCGTTCCTGTTCGATCTTCTGCTGTTTCTCCAGTTTCTCAGTGATTCGAGCCTCGCGCAGGGACTGTCTCTTGCTGCGCTTGTAGGCCTTGCCGTTCAGCGCAGTCTCCAGGGCTGTATCACGCCGCATGCACACTACCACTTCCTGACGGAGCTGTGTTCATATGTTCAACAACAGAAGGTTTTATTTAAAAATCTCCAAATAATAATAATAATGATAAACCCATTATAGTTACTGGATTAATGACGCAAGTTTTACCTGTCTCTGAAAGTTCAGAAGTCTAAGTGCCTTGAGCTCAATGTTTGCTTTGGTCCTCAAGTCTCCAGCCAGAGAGCCTGGAAGATTCTCCAGTTCCTGAATACGATGCGCAATACGTGCCTGTAACCTGACAGGTGGAAACAACAACAGTAAACCATGGTGAATCCAGATAACATGAATGAAGAGTTTCCTGGATGCAATAGGTCAAACTCATCTCACCTGTACTCTCTCTCCTGGAGGATCTCCACAGGGTCCAGACCCCGGGGTTTCTGGATGGGTGTGATGCGGTTCTGTTTCTGATGCAGCACCATTGGCGGCTGAGCCGGCTGACCTGGAGACTGGGTCTGAGGAGGCATGACGGGGGAGGCGGCGGGAGGAACTGACGGTGGTGCTGGAGAAGGGCGGCCTGTAGGCTGAGGGGGTATCAGCTTCTGTGGGGCACTTGCAGGGGCAGCAGCGTTGACCATGGGTCCTGAGATTACAAAGATATGGTAAGTATGTGGCTCCATAGCTTAAAACACCCAGTGAATTCATTTGCTTATTAGTAACAACTGGAGATCATTTCATAATTTACTGACCTTCAGGCCAAGGTTTAGGTGGTCCATTGGTGGGTTGTCCTTGCAGGCCTGGAGGTACACCGGAGGGTCCTGGAGGCGGCATGTTTGGTCCGACCATTCCTGAAGCATAGAAAAGATTAAATCAATTGAAATATTATTACAGAATTTTGAATAGCTGCGAAATTATTCAAAAGTATCATCTCACCATGTGGTCTATTGTAGTTGGGTCCACCAGGACCGGGACCTCCAGGTCCAGGAGGTCCTGCTCCTTGTCCTGAAGCAGGGGGCATGTTGGGCATCCCCTGCTGCATGCCGGGCATGGGCCGCTTTCCCTGCACTGCCATCTGTAGGTGATCTGGTAAAGGCTGCCCGCGTGCCAGCATCTTATAGGCCATGATCTGTGCCCTCAGCTGATGAAGTTGGTTTTGGTTGAAAGGAGTGGGTCCGCCAGCGCCACCAGGACCACCTGCATTCGGAGGTCCTGCACTGGGTCCTGGCCCTGCAACGCCACCTGCACCTCCGCTACGGTTTTGCTGAGCCATTGCCTGTGGGTCTCCACCCTCCATAGGCATAGCACCAGGACCAGAGGGCATCATGGGGCCAGATGGTGGGCCATTAGCAGGTACCGGGCTGGGGGCGTGATCAGAACCACCCAGAGGAGATGGGTAACCTAGAAAATATTAAAGACACCATTTGATAATTTGATTCTTGTTTGTTTTCCAGTGCATTGTTAATGTAACTGCGAAGCTGATTTTTAGTGCTTCCTGACATTTGACGAGGTGTTCATGGCTGTAGCAGTGTAGGATGATTATAGGACACTTGCAAAGGGATTTAAAAAGTGATTAACAATAAGTCATTCACTGCAACGTTTTCTAAAAAAAATATAAAAATAACAAAATAATTTATAGAATACCAAGCCTTGCATTTAGTAATCGAACTTATACAATTATGCAATTGTACAATCACAGAGCTGCAGATTCAAGTTTATCGCTTTTAAATGCTATACAAGCCTAAAATTTTTTTTCTCTCTTATCTATTAGTTTTTATTTGCTATCTATATACAGAACAAGCATATTGGTGGATTTTCTCTTAATTTTAAAAATGTGTCATCCAGCAATGGTATATTCAGCAACAAGTTTAAACAACCTGGTAACAGAGCTGCAGAAGCTACAAACATGCAGGAGGGTATTCCAGAAAGCAGGTTATGTAACATATCCAGATAAGTTTAAGAATACGCAAGTGGATTACTTCAGTGCTAAGTTCCAAAACTCAATTATATTATAATAATAATAATACATGTTTATTTGTATTGTTATTTATTAAATTTATTCTTATCTTGCAGGGTGGAACTGCGTTATTATTTTTTGTATAACAACGCTTTCAATAAAATATATCTCTTATGTAATTTTCATTCATTCATTTTCTTTTTGGCTTAGTGCCTTTATTAATCAGGTGTCGCCACAGCAGAATGAACCACCAACTTATGCCTGGTTTATACTTCTGCGTCAAGTGATCGGCGTGACCCATGCATGCAACGCGCGTAGCTGTGCATTCATGCTTCTGTGCGCTGTTTCAGTTGCTCTGCAATAACACTTCTGAAACACTAGTTGGCAGTAAGGTGTTTATGTTCCTCTGTGTTGAGTTTCTTCGCTGGTGTTTTGTTTTTTACTGAACGCTTCTTTAAATGTACAAGTGGATCAAACTCGCTCATTTTGAGGCAGGAACCGGCGGACGTGCAACAACTTTAACCAAGAGGTAAACACAAAACAAAACTTTCCATCTGGAGCTCCTT
Source organism: Danio aesculapii (assembly GCF_903798145.1). Lineage (NCBI taxonomy): Eukaryota > Metazoa > Chordata > Actinopteri > Cypriniformes > Danionidae > Danio > Danio aesculapii. Next base: position 18,011,418 of record NC_079437.1, on the reverse strand, counting down.
CACGGAACTCCACATTTATAAATAATTGCTTCATCAGGCTCGCGCAGCTCTCGGTCCTGCCCACACTCGTCAGCGCTACCAAGCCGACCAATCACAGAGCTTGTGCTACGCATCGTTGCGACGTGTAGTTACATTTTTTGAGAGGTGCGCATCAGCGAAGCTGACGGCCACGGCGAGGGCTATGCGTCCACACGTAGGCTGCACCGTCGCATACGCGTGCGCTTGACGCAGAAGTATAAATCAGCCTTATGAGTCCACGATTAGGCTGCGCTGTAGCGTACGCATGCACTTGAGGCAAAAGTATAAATCAGCCTTAAATCAGCCTTTATCCAGCATATGTTTTACGCAGCGGATGGCCTTCCAGCTGCAACCTATCACTGGGAAACACTCATACACTCCCATTCACACACATACACTACTGACAATTTAGCCTACCCAATTCACCTAAACCACATGTCTTTGGACTTGTGGGGGAAACCAGAGCTCTAATGTAATTTATAGTAAAAATATATTTCGCTTTGTAACAAATGTGGTAGAAAAACCATCATTTAAAATATGTAAACCTATATTTCCCTCAAATAATTGTCCATTTCATGTATAATTAGCAACTAAAAAACATAAGAATTCTTGTTTACAAATAAATTATTAAAGATTTATATATAATAAAGCAACAGGCTTTGAGAATGCATCTTGCCATTAAACAGAAGAGGGGTGGCACACTGCTTATTGAGTCTGCTTCAATGGTGATTCTTGGCTTCTGCATTGAGAAAGCCTTTTGTGTTCAGGTTTAACAAACTCTGAGTTGAGTGAACTAACTCCTAGGAGAGATTATGAAACCAACACACGTCAAGAAAGCAGGTTTAGAGATAATCAGGGATTTCAGAGTTTAGCAGATGGCAAGTTAACCTTGATTTCCAGAATACACCCCTGATCTTGTTTATAGTAGCTTGTATAATTTATACTGCCTGTAAGTGTCTGAACGCATACTATTTTTAATTTTGTTTAGTTTTTGCTGTGGTTTCCGACAGCTGTCAGACTTTTCGCTTCAAAAGGGTAAGCCTGGTCACCCTACATTGATCTTTTTCTGGAAAACAAGTGTTTTAGCTGCCCCAGAGGAAAAACACAGCAGTGCGCATCAAAGGGAAATGTGAGCAAACAGGTTGGATGACTTTTCTATGCCCAGTCTAAACAGAAGAGCGCCATCTGTTCACCACATAACAAACACGGATCACACACACACACACACACACACACACAACATCTGCATCTCATATTTCATGTTCTTGTGTAAGACATTACCTCCTGTATAGAACAACAAACAGAACAACATAGATTCATAAAAGGAATAGCAAGGATGCTAAAATAACAGATGGACAGGAAATGATTAAACGTATGAAAGATGATGACAGATGGAAAGACAGAATGGTACAAGAAGGATAAAGATAGAATGAATTGTACAGGAATGATGGAAGATAGTATGAATGACAAACGTATATGTAGGCCTGTCACAATAATTAATTTATCGACTTACCGCACATGGACATGACCTCAATCATTTTTGGTGATGCAATATATATTGCCCATATATAAAAACCAATTCAAGTAACATTTTTGCTGATTGTGCAACATCTCTATCTCTATCGGAGGTGTCGGTGTCAGTATAGTTTAAAAACACTATATAATTGTGAATATTTACTATAAATTACTTTAGTATATTTTCATGTGGGTGTCTGACAATTGATAATAGATCTGGTAGCAGATATCGCAGCCTCTGTTACTTATTACTTTATTACTTTGCACTTTTTTGTTAACATTTATTAACTTAGGATATACATTTTCACATTCTGACTCCAGTGCCTCATTATTAAATTGTTAAGAATATTTAATTTAATTGTAGTAATTTTAAAAATAAAATATCATGTGTCCTTGTACTGGCATTGTGATGACATTATATTGTCATTCTGGCGTTATATAAAGAGTGGCATAATGGTGTTAAAATGACATTAATATAGTTTATCACAATATATTTTGGTGCGATATATCGTACAACAAAAAATAGTTATCATAAATGAATAATTAAAAGGGGAACACCAATTCTATAAATGAAAAATAATAATAATGGCATTTAAAATAATGATAGAAAGAATGGAGACTCTAAACATATATAGACTGAAATAAACCAATCCCAAATGGATAGAACAGCAGATAAAAGCAACATACAGATATGACAGAGCACACATAAATCTACTCATTGATCCTATAAAAGGATACAAAGAATGATTAATTATTGACCAATGGATGGAGAAAAACTACAGAAAAAAAAAAAAAAAAAGCTTAAAGGGGTGGTCCAGAGCACATTTTTAAGGCTTGGTTGTGTTTACAAGATGAAAAGCAATGTGTGCTTATGCTTCACTTGTAGAAAATCACGTTAATTTTTTATACATCTTACTTTGATTATATACAGCTACTCTGCTAACATGAAAACGACTCTCATATTTCCTAGTTCCTTCGAAAGCCCTCCATCAAGAGGCTCTGATTGGTCAGCTAACATAATGTGCTGTGATTCGCGAATCGGCTCCAGGAAGCATATCTGTTATAACATTACAGCATATCTGGTTACAGCCTTCGCTGTGCGGGGTGTATGCGTGTAACATGAAGGGTTTATGATCTCATTAACCCAGATGTATTTTTTTTTTGTAGTCCCCAAGCTTTGTTTGCTATATGCTTTGCTAAGCTAACTCTGTAAAAGCCAATGTCTCCGTTTGCATTGAACGTCTTGCATTCAGAGATGTTGTTTATACTCACAGAGCTACATTACACATCAACTAAAGTTTAACATGTGATATCATAGTGGACCACTCCTTTTACCTGCAAGGTACGCATTTTCTAATTTAATAACCAGTGCGCTTTCCCTCAGTCTCCTCGTCAGACTAAGAACAACGCTTTAATATCATTTTATCTACAATGTGACTTTTCGGTGTATATTTGACCTTCTCCAAATTGTGTAATTTGGTATTAATACTGATTACATTATTATTATCATTATACATTGTGTTTAGCAACTTTACATTGCATTAAAAAAAGCTAAATGATTGGCAGTGAAAAATGCCTCCACTTAAGTTGAACTATTGTATTGGTTATGCGGCTACACTAAAAAAAGAATTAAAAAAAACAACAGATGGATAAAAACAACAAAAGTGATAAAATTATACAAAGAAAAACTGACAGATAGAAAGGTACAAATGAAGAACAGAAAGATACACAGAAAGATGTACATAAAGAAAAAGCAAAAATAAAACACATTACAAATAAGGAATGACAGAAAAATGCAAAAGAAAACGACAAAAGACAAAAAGTATGAAAAAACCGACATCCTCAAAATGAAAAAGATGTTTTCAAAATGACAGAAAGAATGACAGATACACAGAAAACTGACAGATAGAAAGATATTTAAAAAAATGACAGATAGAAAAAAAATATAAAGAAATGCAGACCGAAAGATGCAAATGAATGACAGATAAAGGGATACATTGAATGACAGATAGAAAGAATGGGCAAAAATATACAAAGAAAGTATACCATACAGAGCAGTGATGCCCAAACTTTTGCGTATGAAAGGTCAAAAAACAAAGATTATTAATAGTCGGTGGGTCGAAGATAAATATATCAAACTATTTTAAAGTCGCCATGGGTAATTTCCTAATATTTCATATAATAAATAGAAAACATTACTTGAAATCATTTTACCTAATGCAATATTACTTTTTAAATGATAACTATTGCAATAAAAACAAACAATCACATTTATAATGCAGTGGAGTTCAGAGCTGAATACACTAGTCAAGCAAAATCTGCCTTTGCCTTGATTTGCAGTCCTCTATCCGTTGGGTGACAGTATGTACCTTTTAAATTAAATCTGATTAATTGACACCATTTAAATTGAAACATTTAATTTCAGTAAGCTTTTTTGTAGGTTAACAATAAAACAAACAAATAAAAGGTTACATTAAATGTCAAATGTCAATCTCTAAACCATCCCCACCATTCTCCCTCTCTTATAAAAGGATACCATGGGCCAACTTTTGCCCGCCAGCCCTAGTTTGGGCATCTATGATATAGAGAGTATCAAAGAACGACAAACTGAAAGTTACAAAGATATACATTATAGACTTAAATACCTTGAGAATGTTGGTCCATAGGGCTGGGTGGGGGTCCCATACCACTGTGCCCACCCTGCCTCATCCCCATTCCTTTCATCTGACCATAGCGCTGGTCTTCAGGAATGCCTTTCTCATGCATGCCCTCCATGGGCTTCAGAATAACAAAAAATACAGAATGACTCAAAGATAATGATCGAACAACAGAAAGGAAAAACACTGAACTAACAGGTGTACACTACTAAAAGAAACCTATTCTGCTCACCAAAGCTATAGTCGTTTGATAGAAAATCCAATATATGACTACTTTCTTATTGAATATAACTTTAAATGGATTTCTTCCTCTGACTTTCTGAATTTTCAGAATCATTCATCCACTCTTCAGTGTGACATGATCCCTCATCATATTAGAATTAGACCTGCTGCTCACAAAACATTTTTTATTATCATCTTTATTATCAATATTCAAAACAGTACCATTCAAAAGTATTTTTATAATCCTTTATTAATCAAGGACACATTAAATTGTTCAAGAGTCAAAGTAATATTTAATGTAAACAGGAAAATGCTGTTATTTTGAACTTTCTTTTTATCAAGGAATCCTAAAAAGCACAACGTATCACAGATTTCTTATGTGATGCAATAAGTTTTCAACATTTATAATTGTAAGAATCATTAAAGGCCGAGTAGCAGTAATAAATGATCATACACAACAGCACATTGTCATTTTATTATTATTATGATTTCTGAAAGATCATGTTTTATTTATTTATTTATTTAATATCATATCAGCAGCATTGGCTATATTCATGGCAAAACCTGTACTAAATAAAGTGAATGGACTCACTTCATACAATTTGCGTTTTGTACGTTCATCCCATTCCATGTGCCATTTCTTATTAATACACAGACTTAAAACAGGTTTAACATCAGACACAGGAATTTTACATTCATCTCCAACTGTAGAGCTTCCTTAGCTGTTTTATCTGCATGTTCGTTTCCAATGAATCCGATACGACCAGGTATCCACAAAAAAATAATATCAAAGACTTTTTCCACACAGAAAAGGTCCACATTTTATATTATGCCAAAAATCATAGGATGATCAGTTTTTATAGATGCAAGTACTAGTAAGCAGGATATAGAATCTGTGCAAATTACAAACTGGTGCTGCTCTTCTTTTTTCTATTTGTTCCAAAGCTAAAGCAGTGCACAAGCTTCAGCTGTGAATATTGAGCTTTGTCCGGGAATACTCTTTCTAAAACACTGTGAACCAATCACTGCTGCAGCAGATACTTGTTCATCTGATTTTGAACCATCTGTATACACTGGTACATGAGTTGGTAGATTGTAGGATTGGGCGATGTATGATGCCAAATTGGTCGACAATGTCTAATGTGAAACACTGCGATGGACAATGGTATCGTCATCGTAGGCGGCGATGAATTTTTTATTTATGAATAATTAATGAATAACCAATTAATTATTTGTAGCCTACCGTTTCAACTACCTGACCCACATTGTCATTGTTTTACCCATAAGCAAATCATAAATAAATATAGTTACACACAAATTACCATCTGTCTATCACTTTTTTTCCACAGGACTCTGGCATGAATAGGCAGAGTGATCTGTGTTGTTATAATGGCGCCCAACCAACAGTTTCTGAGGTTTTCACTAAAATTACTAAGCACAAGTGTGAAAGTGAAAGATTGTAGCAGTGTACTGATGCTGTGACACGTTACCTGATCGATTCAAAAGACCGAAGAGTCATTAGATAGAGACAAGATTAATTAAATATCATGTTTAACAACTATAGTAAGACGCGATCCAGCGGTACATCCTTGATGAACTGTCTGACGTGCACTGCTCTCTGGAGTTCAGACGAGCGCATGACAGCATGTGTGGCTGTGTGTGTGGTCATGTGATGTGTGTTTTCAGCGGACGGAGGGCTGTTCAGAAATGCTAGGTAAAACACAGTGTGAATGTGGATCTTTTTTGTTCTAAAATGCCATTTTAAAACTAAGACCTACAAGTGTAAATGGGGTCTAAGTGTGTATTTTTCGCAAGCGGGTTTGCGACAGGGGCGGGGTGGAGGATCAGCGATGCCAGCTCGGCGTTGGACGATGGCATCGTCTATTGGCCCAACCCTAGTAGATTGCATCATATATTTATAAATTCTTTCTGATAAACATTTGCGTAAATTTCCCTTTTTTTGTACTGAGACAGGTGCATATAATAGATGGCTTTTTAATAAACCAAGGTGGTATAGGGCATACATGTTTGAAGGATCATAGGACACTGGAGACTGGAAAAAAATTATGTAAATTCAGCTTTGAATCAGAGGAATAAATTACATATTGAAATTACATTTCAATTATTTGAAATCCTAATAATATTTTGCAATCTTTCTTTTTACAATATTTTTGATAAAACATCTATCCTTGATGAGCAGAATAGTTTTCTTTTAATTTGTTAAATATTTTAAAAACCAAACATTATATACAAGTGTATATTGATAAAAGCCATCAATACCTTGTGCATCTGGTGCATGTTGTCCTGCGGGTAACCTGAGGGGCCCTGTGGAGGTAGAGGGTGTCCCGAAGAGGGGGGCCCAGGGCTGGGGCCCATCATGCCATGGGCAGAGCCAGGTGAGGGTCCAGGACTAGGCCCTAACATGGCCCCAGGAGACGGCCCAGGGCCTGGGGAAGGTCCCGGCCGAGGGGTCCCGCCCATAGGTGGGTCAGGAGTGGACATCTCTCAGCAGAGCCAGAAGTGAGAGGCAGAAACACAGTGTTCTGGATTCTCAGAAATCCTGGAAAAACACATTCATTTTATTCCAGAACTTAGCCATGATGAACATCATAAAATCAATTAAATCAGTCATTAAACATGCATAGAAAGAATATTAATGCAATTGAAGTGGCTACTCAAAGGAAAAAATAAATAACCTAAATTCTTGTATTTATTAAAATGTATTAACAAAGAGGCTGTGGTTCAATTCCTTCATTTAAAAATTAACACTTTACTGCAGTCAAATGGGAAAAACCTAGAGTGACTGTAAGAGGGCTCACAAAACTGCTAGCCTGACGTCCCGCATCCATTATGCTTTCCAGTCGGGCAACCAAAAATGAATCCACCTTGCGTGTGTTGGGCTATCTTAATGGGAGGAAAACTATAGCCTATTTATTTTAATGCTTCTGCATTCTTTCACAAATTGGGTAATTATGCTGTATGTAATTTTCATTCATCAAGGAGTCACTATCAAGATATATTTGAATTTGTGGTAACTAGTTGTCGTCAAAATAACTGGTACCAAGTTGATGATGATAATAATAATAATAATAATAAAGCTACCAGATTTCCAAAAGTTTTTTTTTCAGAGAGAATTACAAAATGAAAATAAATAAAAATAAAAAATGGGTAATTTAAAATACATTAAAATATTATATACACAAGTTAAGTACATATAGCAAATGTATGCATTTCATTTTATTTAGTAAATCGCGTATTTTTTATTCAGGTTACTTGAATTTAATTCAGGCTATGAAAAACTGAAGAGAGCCTGCCCAAAAGGCTAAAAGAAATGTTGAAATTTTGCAAACACTGCATAGAAAGGAATCAAAATTTTAAACCAGCAATTAGTTAGTATTTCAAGGCTGCACTCTCATCCTTAAAGTATTTTAATGTCCCAACTAATCCTTGATCTGAATATGCCCGTTTAATTAAGGTTCTAATAATATATACCATCAAAGAATACAAATTAAACGGGACATATGCTAATATACAATAATAACTATGTATTGTACTTTAATGCTTAAAAACATTTTGTCTTTAACCCATATAGCAACAACCAAGAAAAAACAGCCTTAATTTAACAACTGATGATCTGAACTCATCCTAATGCTCTGAAAGCTCATTTTCTGTTCATCTGTAAAAAATAGTAATATCATAGCAGCAGCTGAATGAAGCCAGTTATAGCTACAATAGCAAAGAACTTGAAATGGGGCACGAGTCTGGGTTAATTAATTTCTGCCTTAATGTGTGTCAATGAATATATTAAACGGTTTAATGAAGACCACAAGGGGCTTTCTTCCAAAAATTGTATCCAGGTTGTTTATTGGATATAAAAGTAACAATCATTTATATAATACAATTAAAAGCAAGCAAACATTTAGTAGCACTCAATGCAAGAAATCACTCAAGAGCTCTTAAAAATACACTTGGCATTTCTAACATGAAGCTTGGTGGTATCCTGTTTTCTTTGCTTATTGGATGTCAACATTAGTGTCACTTGAAATTACCTCGTCTTAACATTAAATTTAAAATATGCACACACTAAAAGTTACATTTTTATATCTTAAATTAAACAATTACAGCATGAAAATCTGTTTGATATCAAAGAATCAAAATTAGGAGAGAAGCAGTAGCAGAAAAGTCTTTAATAATGCTCAATTACAGTTTTTATTGTGAATCCAATAAGATCAAGTTGTCACAAAAGCTCAGTGAACTGCATTTTTTATATATCTACCCAATAACATTGGAAATATTTAGACGTTTGTAACGTTAGCCATTAAAAAAGTATATAAACACTAACACAAATGCTCACTAGACCAAAGGATGTGACAAGTGGACTACAGACAATTAAGACAATGCCAAATTACCTGACAGCTGTTTTCCAACCTAGTGTCACAAACATATGCGATATTTAATTCACTACAAATCTGAAGGTGAACTGATTTCTAATTAACACAAAATCAAGTAAGTGAGGTCATTACTGCCTAAAAAACCCAAAAGCCGGTTAATGACCCTTTCGTGAGTTTAATTCGAGATAATGCGATGTTTACAAAAAAACACCATATATACAAAAACAAATATTGAAAAATGAAGTGTAAAAATTGTAAAACCAAAAAAAAAAATGTTAAAATGAATAGTAAAAAGCGAAAATTACACATTTTAATTCTTCCTCAAGGCTAACGTGAATTAGCAGCAAGCTAACGGCGCACAGCTAAACATTAGCCAACAATAACCCATTAACTTCATTAGTGTTTCTGCTCCGCATTATCAAGACATATAAAGCAAGTCGTGAAACGTAAACGTAAATGGGGTAAAGCAAAAATTATCTTTGCGTTTTTTAAAGACGTGACCCAACCAACGTAAGGGAGCAAGAACACAGCTCAGCTCCATTAAAACCAAACGTTGAAACAAAACGACTTGTAGACGGAAAATATTTCGGATATGTTTTTTTTTTTAACGGTGTATGGTTGCCAAGTAGTTTACCTATCATTTAAGCCAATTAAAAGACGATTTTAAAACTATAAATGAACCCGAATAGGAAAGACAAAGAAAAGCAAAGGACCTGGGTTGTATGTGTGATTACAGTCGGCCATGCTGTCCTTCCCCATATCAGTGTGTGCTTTCAAACAGAAATAATTCGAGTTTAAAAATCACGAGTACAGAGGTGTATATATGGCGAGCATCTTTCTTTAAATGATTGATCCAACCCGCCTTCCGTACGCTTGACCCCGCTCGAGGTGCATCCCAAAACTTCTTCATTCATTCAGCCTCTGCGGTGGCTCTGAAATGTCGGGCCGACTCGATCACCGCGAACCGGCGAAATAAACAACTTGTTCGCGTCCGATAAATGTTACGGACGGTCTCCGTTTAAAAGTCCGCAGTGACGTCATGCGATTTACAAACATTGTGCCGTGTTTAGAGCGTGACTTACAGTGTATATCGGCGCCGGTCTCTTCCCCGTTCTCTTCGGCAAATCTAGAAACAAAGGGCAGCTTTAGCGAGTTCCTTTTCCCTCTTACTTCCCCCTCCCGTCTGCTCTGATTGTATCTGTAGAGCCGCCTGTTCGTCTCGGTGTGCAGCTCGCGAGCGCCCCCTACATCCGCGACCTCAATGGGGGATGGGTGCTGCAAAAACCTAGATATATACAGTTGAAGTCAGAATTATTAGCCACCCTGAATTATTAGCCCCCCTGTTTATTTTTTTCCCCAATTTCTGTTTAATGGAGGGAAGGTTTTTTTCAACACATTTCTAAACATAATAGTTTCAATAACTCATTTCTAATAAGGGATTTATTTTATCTTTGACATGATGACAGTAAATAATATTTGACTAGATATTTTTCAAGACACTTCTATACAGCTTAAAGTGACATTTAAAGGCTTAATTAGGGTAACTAGGCAGGATAGGGTAATTAGGCAAGTTATTGTATAGCGATGGTTTGTTCTGTAGACTATCGAGAAAAAAATAGTTCAAAGGGGCTAATAATTTTGACCTTAAAATGTTTTTTAAAAATTAAAAACTGCTTTTATTCTAGCCAAAATAAAACAAATAAGACTTTCTCCACAAGAAAAAAATATTATCAGACATACTGTAAAAAATTCCTTGCTCTGTTCAACATCACATGGGAAATATTTAAAAGAGAAAAACTAAATTTAGAGGGGGGCTAATAATTCTGACTTTAACTGTATTTGCTCCTCTTATGCAATCCTCAAAACAGTCATATAGCAGTGCGTGACTGTCAGCTGACACATTCCATAGTAATAAATAGAGGGTCTGAAAAGTCGCTAAAAATAGTGACAAAGTCGCCAAGTTGTCAAAACTGTATGCCTCGAAAGAACCACCCTTTTATCAGGCTGGCTACAGGCCTGTATAAGCATGTCAGCCTGTCAAAATGGAAGTCTGTTTTGCTTTAGAATTTAAATAACTAAATCAAAAATGATGGTGATTTGTCTTGTTATTCTTTACTTCGAAGCATGAAAATGTGACTAATTTGTAATCACTGCAAAACTAATGAGAAATTCACTTCACAATAGATGTACAGGTATAATGGCCACAAAAAAGAAACATATTTACATATATAAAAAACTTTATTATGTACAAAAAAACTTATTCTTTACATTCAAATCTGTATCTACCAGTGATAAAAATGATATTTGTATGTGCCATGTTTTTAATCTTAAATTACTTAGGGATACTCTTTTCCAGGGTTTATTGTGCAGAGTGGGTAAAAAAAAAAAACGCTGGCCTGCCCAATATTGGTTCAACCAATGGCATGAGTTTCATTCATTTTCTTCAGCCTAGTCCCTTATTTATCAGTGGTCGACACAGCGGAATGAACCTCCAACTATTCTGGAATATAGTTCACCCAGCAGATGCCCTCCAGCTGCAACAAAGTTTTGGGAAACACTCATACACTTTCACATTGCAGGACTGTGAAGGAAACTGGAGCACCAGGAGGAAACCCATGTGAACATGGGGAGAACATGCAAACTCCACACAGAAATGCCCAACTGGCCCAGCTGGGACTCAAACCAGCAACCGTCTTGCTGTGAGGCGAGAGTGCCATGTTTTTAGGCAACCAATGGCAAAAGTGGAGAGTACGCTGGAAACCTGTTGGAAAACAGTCCTTACTGCACAAAAAAAATCAAATATGACACATCAGCTTTAAATGTTACTGCATGTCTGAAAGATTGTAAAGGTTAAAACCTGTGCATAGTCTCAAAAACACATTTGGCAAATCCTAAATAATGCACCACTTAAAGGGATAGTCCCCCAAAATTGTTTTAAAAATTCTGCCATCATTTATATACCCTACAGTTGTTAATTCGGGTTTCTGTTAACCACAAAGGAAGGTATTTTGAAGAATGTTGGAAACTAGTAGCCAGTATGAAAGTCAACAGCTACCGATTTCAAACTTCTTTTGTGTCCAAGATAAAAAAAGACTTGGTTGTGTTTATAAGATGCAAAGCAATGTGTTCATGCTTCATTTGTAGAAAATCCCGTAAATTTTTCATCTATCTTACTTCTTACTATCTACTCAGCTAACATGAAAACGACTATCATATTTCCTAGTTCCTCCGAAAGGCCCGCCCTCAAGAGGCTCTGATTGGCCAGCTAACATAATGTGCTGTGATTCGCGGATAAGCGTCACACCTCTACAAGTACTCACTTTCGCGCTGTGTAAATACGGTCAGTCAGAGTAGCTGTATCAGTTTGTGCCTGAATCAGACTGAAAATGAAGAACACACAGCTAAACCTCACGCCTGCTCTCTAAAATAAATGGCCTGTCATGTCCTTTGAAAGCCCAGAAACAGAACAAGCTCTGTGAAAACAGCAGCATTTGGATGGCATTTTAAGTTCCTCTGCTACATTACAGCATTACATCGCCTCTGGCCACGCCCCTTTGCTGCGCAGGGTGTATGTGCGTAGTGAATGCACGTAACCTGGGTTAACCTGATGTTGTTTATGTTCTTACATCTACATTACACATCAACTAAAGATTAAAATATGATATAATACTGGACCACCCCTTTAAGACCTTTTATAGCAATGTTGAAAGAGTTTGCTTTTTAGTAAAACAATCACTTGCTCTATTTAAAGAGCACAATTTTAAGTGAAGTTTCATAAACTAATTTCGAGAGGAGCACGTGATATGATTGAGCACGTCTGGCCACTCATCTGTAATCAGTAATAATCCAATCAAAGCAATCCTAGTTTACTATAAATGGATCATTTTCTTCCTACTGTTCTATCTTTGTTTGGAAGAATCCCCCCTTCCACCCCTTCTCCTCCTTTTCCTCCCTTTTCTAAAGGGCGAGCTCTCGTGACCTACCTGATCTCGGATCTCCTGATATGTTTATTGACCGGGCGGGAGCCCTGGGCTCAAATATCTCCGAGCTCAGGGTTCTCTCCCGGGACAGCATGCCAAACCTGCTTTATACGCCAAGCATATCTAAGTGGGAACTCTTGAACTTACTCCTTTAAAAAGTGTTTCCACACCTTTACGAGTAACAAAAGAAGATATTTTGAAAATAAACCAGTAACCATCGACTTCCACAGTAGAAAAAAAGAAATACTATAGAAGTCAATGGTTACTGGTTTCCATCATCTCAAACAGAATTTTCAGTTTTGTGTGAACTATCCCTTTAAGACACCACAGTACAGAGCAGATCTCCTGAGGTATGAGATGTCAGAGTTAAATGGCCTCAATAGACGGCATAAAATGTCTTTCATAGTCCGAGGCAGAATTCCCCCACTCTTCATCAAACACGCCACCCTCCTCCTCTTCGTCAGTATCCACCATCTCACTGTAGTCAGGGTTCGTGTTTCCCTTGTTTGATTCCTCAGGGCCTTTCAACCACTTTTCTCCACCTTCAATCGTTCTGTCCAGTTGATTATCATTCTCCGGTTCAGTCTCTAAAGGAGGTGTCGGGGTGTTGAGATGCTGGTTCTCCATGATCTCCAGCTCTGAGATCTTCAGACTGATTTCTGACTGAGAACGGAGCAATGGCCACACATACTGGAATATGATACAAATAAATACAGTTAGGTCCATAAATATTTGGTCACCAACACAATTCTAACATTTTTGGCTCTATACACCAAAACAATGGATTTAAAATGAAACAAACAAGATGTGCTTTAACTGCAGACTATCAGCTTTAATTTGAGGGTATTTACATCCAAATCAAGTGAACGCTGTGGGAATTACAACAGTTTGCATATGTTTGCCTCCCACTTGTTAATGGTCCAAATGTAATTGGACAGAATAATAATCCTACATCAAACTTTCACTTTTTTGATACTTGGTTGCAAATCCTGTGCAGTCGATTACAGCCTGAAGTCTGGAACTCATAGACATCTATCACTGTCTTCAGTTCCTGCTGCTTCTTGGGGCATTTTCCCTTCAGTTTGGTCTTCAGCAAGTGAAATGCATGCTCAATCGGTTTCAGATCAGGTGATTGACTTAGCCATTGCATAACACTCCACTTCTTTTCCTTCAAAAACTCTTTGGTTGCTTTTGCAGTATGCTTTGGGTCATTCTCCATCTGTGAAGCACCGTTCAATGAGTTCTGAAGCATTTGGCTTGATATGAGCAGAAAATATTGCCTAAAACACATCAGAATTCATCCTGCTGCTTTTGTCAGCAGTCACATCATCAATATATGGCCATGCCATGCCACTACTACCACCATTCTTCACTGTTTAGGATCATGAGCAGTTCATTTCCTTCTCAATACTCTTCGCTTCCTATCACTCTGGTACAAGTTGATCTTGATCTGTTCACAGGATGTTGTTCCAGCACTGTGAAGACTTGTTTTAGAACTCTAATCTGGCCTTCCTCTTTTTGAGGCTCACCAATGGTTTACGTCTTGTGGTGAACCCTTTGTATTCACTCTGGTGTTGACTTTTCTTGACTGTTGACCCTGACACGCATACACCTACCTCCTGGAGAGTGTTCTTGATCTGGCCAACTGTTATGAAGGGTGTTTTCTTCACCAGGGAAAAAGTTCTTTGGTTGTCCACCACAGTTGTTTTCCATGGTCTTCTGGGTCTTTTGGTGTTGCTGAGCTCACTGGTGCCTTCTTTCTTTTTAAGAATGTTCCAAACAGTTGTTATGCCCACGCCTAATGTTTTTGCCATCTCTGTGATGGTTTTGTTTTTTCAGCCTAATGATGGCTTGCTTCACTGATAGTGATAGCTCTTTGGATCTCATCTTGAGAGTTGACAGTAATAGATTCCAAATGCAAACAGCACACTTGAAATGAACTCTGGACATTTTATCTGCTCGTTGTAATTGGGATAATGAGGAAATAACACACACCTGGCCATGGAACAGCTTAGAAGCCAAATGTCCAATTACTTTTGGACCCTTAACAAGTGGGAGGCACACATGCAAACTGTTGCAATTCCTACAGCGTTCACCTGATTTGGATGTAAATACCATCCAATTGAAACTGACAGTCTGCAGTTAAAGCATTTGTATCATTTCAAATCCATTGTGTTGGTGTCACCATTTAAATATGTTACCATTAAAAAAAAATTATAATGTGACAGTATCTATGTTTCCATCCACCTATTTTATGCATATTGAGGAATAATCAAAAAAACAAATAAAGAAAATGCCAATATGCATTTATTCATAGATATTAAATATGTGCATAAAAAACCCTTTGCGGACAATTGAGTAGGATAGTTTCATATCCAATAAGAAAAAACTGTGACAAAATAACCATGCAAGCATGAAGTTCCAGCAAGCACATCAAAACAAAAGTCATGGGACTGAAGAAAAAAGGTCCAGTGTCTTCTCCTGCAGCAGCAAATTCCTTTTTTCTTTTTGATATTTGCCGCCATTTAATCAGGAAGTGACGATTTAGTTGTTTTTCACTTTGTTTTGGATGGAAACTGTGCTTTATTAGCGAATGTTTTATGTGATGTTCCAGTTTTTCGAAGTCTAATTCGCATCTTTGGATGGAAACACAGCTAATCTCTTTCATTTATAATACAAAAAAAGTAGATTCTCACCTGCAAGTTCATGCGTTTAAATGATTTGCTGTTTATTGGATCTGGAATCTTCTCAAAGCAGTGACCGTAAGATGACCTGCGGGTGAACAGCATAAATACATTTACCATAATGTGTCTTATTTACTAGGTAAAATTATGGTTTGCACGCAGCTCTTATTATTCATTCATTCATTTTCCTTCAGCTTAGTCCCTTATTTATCAGGGGTCACCACAGCAGAATGAACCGCCAACTTATCCAGCATATGTTTTACACAGCTGATGCTCTTCCAGCCACAACCCAGCACCGGGAAATGCCTATATACACTCACATTCACACTTATCCACTACGGCCAATTTAGCTTATTCAATTCACCTATAGAGCATGTCTTTGGACTGTGGGGAAACCGAAGCACCCGAAGGAAACCCACACGAACACGGGGAGAACATGCAAACTCTACACAGTAACACCCTCTGGCCCATGATAAAGGTGATCAATTTGTGTTGTTTGCAATGCCAGTGATATGAAATCATATATGATTTAGGATTTTCAAATACCATTTATGTTCCTGTACGGTTTTGAACAGTGATTAGAAATTTTTTCCATGGATACAATTAAAGAAGACATAATTCAATTTTAAATAATGCAATTTAACTTTTTTGATTGGTTATAATATAGGAGATATATTAAATTCTGTCATCATTTGCTCACCTTTGACTTGTCCAGTTTTTTCTTCTGTTGAACAAATAAGAAGATACTTTGAAGAATGTTGGAAACTCATAACCACTGATTTGTTATTTCTACTATTAGTTTTTTCTATTATGAATGTAAATTTCCAACATTCTACAAAATATCTTCTTTTGTATTTAACAGAACAAAAAGACTCAAATTTGTATAGAACAGGTCAAGTGTAAGTAAAAAAATTTAAGAATGTTCATTTTTGGAAGAACTGTCCCTTTAAACTAACAAATTTATTCATTCATTTTCTTTCGGCTTAGTCCCTATTTTCATCTAGGGTTGCCACAGCGGAGTGAACCACCAATTTAACCATGCAACCCATCACTGGGAAACATCCATACACACTCATTCACATACATACACTATGGCCAATTTAGCTTACCCAATTCACCTATAGCACATGTCTTTGGAAGTGTGGGGGAAACTGGAGCACCCGGAGGAAACCCATGCAAACACAGGGAGAACATGCAAACTCCACACAGAAATGCCAACTGACCCAGCCGAGGCTCGAACCAGCGACCTTCTTGCTGTATGGCGATCGTGCTACCCACTGCACCACCGTGATGCCCCAAAAGCATTATTATAGAAATATTGTATTCATTTTTCTAATACAATTAACAATGTTTTTTACAGGTTTCTGCCCATTATATTGCTTTAAGGGGCTTGTTTTGAGAATACATACAAGTTAAATATAAACAAGTCATAAGTTATGAAAAATATTATTTTGTTGCAAGTTATTAATAGACAGCTAGTTCAACATTTCTTGTTCTCATTTATTTTAATTGGATGTACTATAACAACAAAAACTAAAATAGTATATACATATTCTTTAAACACAAATAAAAATAAAATAGCAAGGTCAGAATCAGCAAAATTACAATAACAAAAAACAAAAGAAATTAAAATGGAAAACAGACAATTTAAAACTATAAGAATGTAACTCTGCATCTGTACATTATGTTATTCCTTTTTAGCAAAACCTGGCAACCTTTTTCTGTGCTATAGACAATAACACTCCAGCACTGTTTAAAAAAAGTTAACTTAACCTAAAATTATAAGGCTGCAGAGCTTTTTTAGTTAGTTTTAGCGTCAAGTGCTGTATTTGAGTTAAAAGTTATGTTTGACCAAAAAAAAAAAAAAAAAAAAGTAATTTGAAGGGTATTTAAAGTTGACAAAAAGCAAGTTGCCTTAAAATTGAGACAACTTTTTTTTTACAGTAAGCACTGAGCAGTTCCTTTGAAGAATTTATAGAAACCAGCCAAGCTTTTTTTGTATCCACATTTAACGTCAACGCATAATAGGGAACTGCTGCTTTAGAATAAACCTCTATACAAACAGAAAAATTGCCAGGCTCACTATTTGTAAAGTGCAATCTATATACTTTTTTCATAATGATCTTATTCTGCAATGTGGAAGTGCATTCATTTTTGGGATTGTTTTAGAACGTCTGATTCAGTCGCCTATGGGAGAAGTGACTAAGAATAATAAACAGAAAGCTGTCAAACGTGCTCTACAAACAACTGTGTTCATGACTATACTTAAAAAGTGGAATATAATCAATAGATCATATTATTATACATCTATAAATAGAAATTAACAGTTTGCAACATCAAGCAAGGATAACAAGCTGTTTTTAACGTTTCCAAATCAATGGGAGTGAATGAGACCGGAAATCTCAAGCCAAAAATATCCCAATAGCTGCTGCCTGCTCGTACATGAAGAATAAGGTCAATAGTGTGCGATGAAATTATGATGAAGGGCGATACTTACAACCTCAACACTATCAGGCCAATCACCAGCATGACTGTCAGTGTGGTCACCACATATATAACAACATCTAGGAGATGAGATGAGATGATGACAGAAATGATTACATCATGATAGTTTACATCATGAAGCACAATTTTTGAACTCAACTTCACACTGCATGCTATGGTTTTACAGGATGTATGCAATGTAAAGCCCTAATGACCAAAGAAATAGCTTGACTTGTTCATTCTTACTAGTTTTGTCAGTGGTAGAGAAGGTGGTGAATCTCCTGGGGCCTTCACCGGCCTCGTTCACAGCGCTCACCCAGGCGTGATACTGCCGGGACATCTGCAGATCTGGCAGAAGTACACTTGTCCTGGTATTGCTCACGTTAAACATTAAAGCTAGAAAGTTCAAAAAGACAAAGATATTTATTTACATCATGCATTCGAATATGCATCCTTCCATTCAATAATACTGTGGGAAAGATATCTGTGTGTGAACAGTATTTGTGAATTCACAGTAGTTCTGGTCATGTTTTATTTTTATCTCCTGTTATAGGTATGGTAGTCGACATTTGAAGTGGATCTAAAGCTTTCATCAATGTTGTCCTAAAAAATAAAAATATTTCCATTGTGGTCTTAAAAAGATGAAAAATTGAAAATGTACTGAATATTTATTCACTCTCACTTGAACAAAAAATAAGTTATTCTGAAAAACGTTAGAAACCTGTAACCATCGACTTCTACAGTAGGAAATAAAAAACTATAGAACTCAAATGGACATTTAAACTGATTTGTGAAAAGTGAAGCATGAGTAAATGGCAGAATTTTCCATTTTGGGTCAACTATCCCCTTAAGACAACTATGAGGAACTTTTTTTGATGCACTTTAAATGTTGATTACAATTTATACTTGGCATGATGCTAACGGTCTAATCTGATTCAATGACCTATGCTAAGCTAAGCTAAAAGTATTCCTGCCAGGCCCATAGATTGGCTGAATGGATTAAAAAAAAATGGTAAAACTCATAGGGGAGTTGTAAAATCAGAGTATATGTAGGAATCCTAAAGAGAATTTCAATAGCTTTTTAAGACTTTTTAAAGACCTTCTCAGAATATTTTAAGACGTCATCATCACTTCAAGTTCTAATCAGTATCAAATCTTTAACCTAATAAACAGCTGTTATTAAACAGTTAAATAAATAAATGAAGCACCATGCAACAGAACTCAGATAAGCTCAGAAGAAACAAAGCTTGAAGGAATAAATTACGAGGTTGTTTTCAGCGACATGCTTCAGCCACTGTTTAAACTCATTTTTCTCCAACCAAGAGTACGCAAACTTACATTTTCCTATTTTGCCGTCTGTTTCGCTCTGTAGTTTCGCTACATGTGGAGAGCATCACATCACCTTCCCACGTTTGTCGCAAATTACATGACATCACCCAGATGGAGGAGCTTGGCTTGACGCGCCCCGGCCCGAACCAATCGCGTGGATCGAGCACGCCATTGTTATTATTAGGAGGAAAATAAATATATTTATGCTGTTTTGGAGTCAAACACTTTGGACAAAGCTTGAACAAAATTTAAGACCTCGTAAAAACACAATTAAGACTTTTTTTTATACCCTTTAAGGACCTTCATTTTCTCATAACTGATTTATCAACTTTTACTACTTTAAGACCCTGCGGACACCCTGAAAATGTAACGACACTGTAAATAAATATCCTTAAATTAGCTGTTTTGGGTATTTTCTGATGCATGTTTGTATTTTTCCTTCATTTATTTAAGCTTTTGAATTGCATTATAGGACATACATTTTTCTTCCAACAACTTTTAACCTTGAAAAGTTCCAAAAAGTGACTTTTATTAACATTTTTAATTGTTTAAAGTGATATACTGTCTGGGTTGGTGTTCAAAAACCTTGTAATAAACTGCCAGTACATTTTCTGTTATTCTACAGACTTATTTATCTCTATATTATTTCTTACACATTATATTATTTCAAACAATTAAAATGTTAATAAAAGTCACTTTGTTTAACTGTAGAGTTAAAATTTCAACATTAAAAGTCGACAGAGCAGAGATCAAGGTCCCATAATGCACTGCACAACCATAAATAAACACGTGTGAATTACAAAATGTGGAAACTGTTAATTAACAGATATTCTTTGAGGAGAATGAGTGGCTGGACATCCTTTCCAATGTAGGTAAAAATATAAGAGAAGTTAGAAGAAAGTTCAGTCAGTACAAAATAATACATAGTTACTACTACACACCATTCAGACTCTATAAAATGGGACTAGCTGGAAATAATCTGTTTTGGAAATGCAATAAAGAATGGATGGTACTTATTTACACATGATCTGGGAATGTTGCTTAATTCACCCATTCTGGTGTAAAATTTTAAGAATAATGGAGTGGCTAGGCTGTGAGTTACCTGTAGAGTCACGGCTATGCCTACTGGGTGACAAACTAGTGATACCTAATACAGGTAAAAATCCCTTTATTATTCTTAAGATTGAATGCATTACAGCTGCTAGGATGATCCTGCGTAATTGGAAGTGTCCCACAATGCCAGAAATGAAAAAGTGGATTAATGGGATGACTAAAATTGCATCGTACGAGTGTATTATGGGGAGATTAAATAATGAGGGAGAAGTACATAGAAAATGGGATAATCTCTGGCAACATCTAAAATTAGGATAAATTAGTATATTTTTACAAAGGTACCACAACCTTAATTTCCACACGTTTACTATATATTCTTTTTCTTAGCTGAATTTTTTTGGTGTGACAGATGGCTGAAAATGTAACGTGTCATATGTATGTGTAGTGTTCTTTGTTCTTTGCTGTTGAACAATAAAAAAAGTTTAATTATAAAAAAATAAAATAAATGAACAGAAAAATAAATAAATAAAAATTAAAAATAAATAAATGTACAGCATATTTCCAAAAAAGACTTTTCCTTTGAGATGGAAAAGATACCATTTATCACGTCGCAGCATCTTGTCACATGTTAAAACACAAATTTGAATTTTAATTAACAATTTGAATCCCCATTTCAGAACAAAGCAAATGATCTACAGGTGTGAAATGACTTTACAGGTGCTATCATGCCTTACCTGTCTCGTTGATGCCCACTAAGTAACGCAGGATGACACCATTGCTCTCATGCACAGGGATGGGGCTCCATGTCAGAGTCACAGACGAGTGAGAAATGTCCGTCACGTGGATAACTGAAACTTTAGGAGGAACTGCGAGGTGGAGAAGATGTAGAGATGATATAAGAATTGACTAACAAATCTGATTATCTGATCTTGTATTTATTAACCAATACTTTATAGCTCAAATCTAGTTAAAGGGATATAAATAAATATTCTGAATTACACTTTTTTTGATAGATCTAAGTGGATATTATTACTGGAGTCCTTTACATAATCCGATCACAGTTTTTCAGTTATTATTACAAATCTAGTGTTTAATATTTTCTTAATTCATTTACATTTGTGACACTATACTTCATTATCCCACCACAAAAAGAAACAAACAACAACTACAAAACTTTGCTATGTCGGCAAGAAAGAGATGGTCTCTTCATTCAAAAATAATAAATTGGTCAGTATTTTCAGCACTTCGTTAAGTTATAGGAACTGTATTTTTATTTTGTCACTATTATTGATCTACAACGTCCTTTAAAGGGATATTATGCCAAAAATGACAAATACTGTCGTCATTTACTCTCCTTTAACTTGGCCTAAACCTGCTGCACTTTCTTTATTCTGTTAAACACAAAGGAAGATATTTTGATAAAGGATGAAAACCGGTAACCATTAACTTTTTATAGTATTTGTCATTACTACTATGGATGTCAATGATTACCGTTTTTCAACATACTTCAATAGATCTTTTTTTTGAGACCAATCTCTCACTCAATCACCTTCAGCTTATTCCCTGCTTTTTCATTAAAATAATTTTTTCTAAATTTGTCATTATTGGGTGAACTATCCCTTTAAATGCGAGTAAAGAAAGCAGATTAGAGGTTTTCCAACTTCCTTATTCAAACTGTTAGTGTACTTTGTAATTTGCTTTTTAACAAATCCAAAGGAAAGTGACAGAAAATAGTTCACACATGCCTACATGAATAACTCAATTACAAAATCATTATTCACTTAACAACACTCGTAAAACTACCACAGAAAAATGTGGGACTGAACGAAAATAAAAATAACTAAAAGAAATATATAAATTCATGGAATCACTTTATTTTAATGCGTCCTTGTTCTATTTACCTACTGTGGTAATTACATTAAATTTTGCATAATAACATTCAATTTAACCAAACCTGCATTCAAACTCTTAAACCATGTGGTAAATTAATTAATATAACTCAGTGGTTAAATGAATAGTCACACTTTAATAATGGCACCTTAAAATAAATTGAGATTTAAAATAATTGAAAAAACTTAAAAATACTAATTACTGTTAAAAAGTGATTATTAAATATAACATGTATTTGATTTATCATTCATCCATTAACGTCTCTTTATTAATCAGGGGTCGCCACAGCGGAATGAACCGCCAACTTATCCAGCATGTTTTACACAGCGGATGCCCTTCCAGCTGCAACCCATCACTGGGAAACACCCATATACACTCATTCACACACATACACCACGAACAATTTTAGCTTACCCAATTCACCTGCATCGCATGTCTTTTGACTTGTGGACGAAACCGGAGCACCCGGAGGAAACCCACACGAGCGCAGGAAGAACATGCAAACTCCACACAGTAATGCCAACTGACCCAGCCAAGGTTCGAACCAGTGAATTTCTTGCTGTGAGGCAACAGCACTACCTACTGCGCCACCGCGATTTATCAAATCATATAAATAATAATATATTTTTATTGTATTACATTTATTTATTTACTTTTAACTTCTACAGATTTGGTGCAGCATAACGACTATAGAAGTTAACCCAAACATGAAAACTTCCACTTCTGAGAAGCTTTTAAATGTGAAAAGGGTCAAGATACTTCTTCAATGCATCTTAACAAAACAGCTTAAAGGGATAGTTCACCCCAAAATTCAATTGTACTCATCCTCAAGTGGTTCCAAACCTTTATGAGTTTCTTTCTTCTGTTGAACACATAAGACATTTAAGAAAGTTAAAAACCTGTATCCATTGACATCCATAGTAGGAAAAACAAATACTATGCAAGTCAATGGCTACCGGTGTCCAACTTTCTTCAAAATATCTTCTTTTGTGTTCAACAGAGGAAAGCTTTGAAACAATTAAAGGGTATCTACATGTGTTAAATATAATCACTAAAGAGGTGTACCTTTAAACACACATAATGTTAGTTGATGGTTATATCACGTTCAAGTTTTTATTTCTGGTTTTGCTTTATTACAGTTTGCAAATAAAACATTTTTAGTGAAGTGCTGTAAAAGTGCAGTCAGTGATTGTAACTTATGTAAACTGATTAATGTAAAGTGGTTAAAAATACATGTAAAGCATGTCCTACCTTTTTGACGTGTGTACACAATCGATGAGTTGAGGAAAGTGCTGTGGTTGTTGAAGATGGCGAAAAGCGACACATTATACGCCATGTAGTCCTTAAAGTCACCTGTGGATGGAGACAAAGTCAAAACTACTGCGAGCATCGCAGGAAACAACCTCTGATCTCTTTTAGACATACATAAACCTACCTGTGAGTGTGACGGAGCTCTGTGTTTTGTTTACTCTTAGCCAGTTCAGGCATGGATGCTCAGGTACAACAGGCACATGTTGTACTACATACTGCAGGAGGTGCTCAGAGAACTCCGGCTGAATAGACCATGAGGCCAACAGTGCCTGCTTCTCACTCCTTACATTCAGATGCACCTCAGGTAGAGACTGACCTACAGGGCAAAAATTATTACAATTATACTATTTAATTATATGCTCACATTCAAAACATTTAGCACTGTTTTATGTTTATAAAGGAATCTCTTATGCTCAATAAGGATGTGTTTATTTGGTTAAAAACACAGCAAAAATGGTCATGTTGTCAAATGTTTATTTTTCATTGTTTGTTCATGTTAGTAAATGCATTAACTAACATAAACACATACTGTAATAAATGCTTTTTTCATCATTTGCTCATATTAGTAAATGCATGAACTAATGTTAACTAATACAACCTTATTGAGGGGCTAATAACAATTGACCTTAACAGTTTAATTCAATTTGTTTTTGTATTTTCCAGCTAAACTAAATGAAATAAGCTTTCTTCCAACAAATAAATGAATCAAAAATGACTAATGATTCAATATTTAGATATAAATAAAGAATAACTTTGTTGTACGGTTGTCACGACACCATGAATTCATGTCACGACACCATACCAGCTGATGTATCATGATACCAAGTATCGCGATACTGTAATACATAACTCAAATCTATGAAATTGTCAGAAATACCAGATTTTATATATAATAATAATACTTAAATGGTCAAAAATTGTTTTAGTGTTCCTGTCCATCTATTGTTTTTGTTTTCAGTCTCATCAGGTAAGAATCCAAAGTAATTCCAAATTTCACTTCATGAGTTTGTGAGATTCTCGTGGTCGCTGTAGCCACTAAATCATATTCAAATTAACTGATTCAGATGTTTGTTCAAACTGAAGCATCAGAGAATGTGCAATACCACAAAAGGTGCAAATATGAAACATTTTTGTGGCCTTAAAGGGCTTTAAAATAAAGTGGTCTATTGTTTATTTGCCGACACAAATGTGTGAGTATTCTAGTGACTTTTCCATATGCAACATTAACCATTTACAACCCCAAATCAGAAAAGGTTGGGACAGTATGGAAAACGAAAATCAAAAAGAAATTAGTGATTTCCAAATTTACTTTGACTTTTATTTCATTGTAGACAATATGAACACAAAATATTTCAGGTACTTGACTGGTCTCCAATAGAGAATGTGTGGCACATTGTAAAGCACAGAATGCAACAACGAAGACCCCATAATTTTGCCCACCTTAAGACTCGTTTGCAGGAAGAATGGGACAAATTTACACCTGAAACACTTCACTGGTGTCTTCAGTCCTTAAACATCTTTTAAGTGTTGTAAAACGGAATGGCAACATTACAAAGTGGCAAAAGCTTTACTGTTCCCACTTTTTTAATGTGTTGCAAGAACCAAAATTGTAATATTAGTTTATTTTGAAAAAAAAAAAAAAATCATGAGGAACACAGTAAATAATGTTTGTTGTATTGTCTACAAAGAAATACAAGTCAAAGGAAACTTAGAAATCTGTACTTTCTTTTTTTTTTTTATTAGTGTTTTCCATACTGTGCCAACTTTTTCTGATTTGGTGTTGTAGAACCATTAATGACAATACTACCATTTACAAACTACAGTGGCACTGTCAGTATTTTGGAGCCGTGGTACCGTGGTACCATCGTAGTACTGGTAAACCACACAACCCTACTTTGTTGACCTACCCCTCTCAGGAAATGGCATGACTGTGGGGTCAGATGTGCCCATTGAGGTGCTGGCTGACACAAATACCCCCACAACGCTGGGCTTGAGAGGGAAGTGCCTGAGATGTGGGCAGCTGTGTTCAGTGCGGTGCTGGTTTCCAGTGTCTCTTTTCTGCCTTGCAACTTGCTTGATCTCAGTGCCATTTTTAAGCTTCAGCGTCACAATATAGCTCGTAACTTCCCCTCGGGCCTGACACAGGGGCATTTCCTGAGACAGGAAATAATAGACAGACACATTTCGAAAGCACATTCATTAGTACTGAACCTTTTGAACGGTAGCAAAGTCAAGTAATTGTAAGTTATAGGAGCATAATCTACCTTCCAATAAAGGTTACAGGAAGACTTGTCAGAATTAGGGGCGCAGTCACTCCAAACATCCAGCTGTCCAACTGGAGCTATAAAACATATGAGAAAAGAAAACGTCTTTGTCAGTCTTTAGTTGGAATTAGGGCTGCACAAGGGGTTGCCACAGCGGAATGAACTGCCAATTAATAATTCAATAAAACAATATTTATTTGAGTTCCAACTTATACACGTTCTTGTGCCTGAATGGTTTAAACTCTCTTGACATGCTCATACAGTCACATGCCTTAAAACATATGCAAATGATACATTTTGATAAAAATCAAAAAAACTGAACTGCGGCTCCATAATCAAGACTTTACATTGCAGATCTTACGATGCGAGTATTGCAGATGTACACATTGCCATATGTACTGCTTATTAGGGCTGCACCATATTGGAAAAATCTGACTTTGCGTTATTTTGTTTTTCTGCGATATATATATTGCGATATGAATACAATTTCACCACATGGCTTGAATATGCCTATTTTGGAAGAAATCACTCATTTAGATTGATTGGGGTGGTTTTGTAAGGGTGTGAATGATGTGTAAAAAAAATAACAAACAAACTGCAAGCAGGAATATTTACAACAGAGCAAAAAATATATATATATATATTAATAAATAAACGGTGCTTTATGGTTTTCTGGAAAGTCAAACTGTAATTAGGAGCCAAAAACGAATAATGAAATGTTAAATGTAAATAAACTAACGCTGTACAGTCTTTATTGTGTTAATTCTGTAAAATTATTCATCATTACAGTTGCAAATGTGAATGCCTTTAAAAACACATGCAAATTTTCACTCTGTTATGGTTATTCATTGCAATGACTTCACAAATCTCATGTATTCTCAACTGTTTTGCTGATCAACTATAATCCCACTTAACATTGCATATCTCACGATGCGACTACTGCAAACACACACATTGCGATATCGATTCAGAAATGATATACAGTTTTACTCTTTTAATTTTTTTTTCTATTTTTAATATTTCCCAAATTATGTTCAACAGAGCAAGGACATTTTCACAGTATGTCTGATAATATTTTTTCTTCTGGGGAAAGTCTTATTTGTTTTATTTCAGCTAGAATAAAAGCAGTTTTTCATTTTTTAAAACCATTTTAAGATCAAAATGATTAGCCCCTTTAAGCTATATTTTTTTCAAAAGTCTACAGAACAAACCTTCGTTATACAATAACTTGCCTAATTACCCTAACCTGCCTAGTTAACCTAATTAACCTAGTTAAGCCTTTAAATGTCACTTTAAGCTGTATAGAAGTGTCTTGAAAAATATCTAGTCAAATATTATTTACTGTCATCATGACAAAGATAAAATAAATCAGTTATTAGAAATGAATTATTAAAACTATTATGTTTAGAAATATGTTGAAAAAAATCTGCTCTCCATTAAACAAAATAGGGAGAAAAAAAATAAACAGGGGGCTAAAAATTCTGACTTCAACTGTATACTGTTCAGTGTGCAATATACAGTTTTTTTAACAGCAACAAATAAAATCTTCAATCAAAACACCAGTATAAACTATAGTGGTCACACAAGATGATTTGGATGCATGTCTAAAGCCACGGTCATGCTAGGATAAAACAAGACGATGCTAATAAAACCAAAGTTTGCTCTATATACTTTTAATAGAAAATTAGGTAACACTTTAGCTTAGGTCACAATTCATGGTATTAACAAACCATCAGCTAACATTACTAGGTTAATAAACTACTAATTAGCAGTTTATTATTGTTGTTTATTGTTGCAAACAATTTATACAGGCTGAATTTAAACAAATTATATAAATTTAGGAATTTTCAACTTATTTTCTTTGTTTAAATTCAGCCCATATAAATAGTTTGCAAACACATTCATTTAAAAATGTAGTAATATAAAGGAGTACATCGGCTTCATTATTCTAGGGTTAAACTTAATCAATTCTACCCCTCCATTTCCTCTAAATGTAATAAATGTGAATCTGCGGAAGGCTCTTTAGGACATCTTTTTTTGGTCATGCCCAAAACTTTTTGAGTTTTGGATCGAAATTTTCAACTTCTACTCTGAGGCTTATTCTTGTGACCTTGCCCCTGATCCAGCAATCGCTGTTTTTGGTTGGTCTGACTCACTTCGTGGGTTTAGTCATCAAATTAAAAAAGCTGTTCAATATGGAATGGTGTAACTAAAAAAATTATTCTTTATTTATGGAAAAAGCCATCGAAACCACTTTTAAATCCTGGCTTTTAGAACTCTCTACCACTTTATATTTAGAGAGGCTAAAACACAATCTTTCTAATAACATTGCCGGCTTTGAAGCCACCTGGAAACCCTTTTTTAATTATTTATCAAATGCCCAGGATAACAGTTTAAAGGTATAACCCTGTTATCATCTGCAAGATCACCATATTGCCTGCGCCCACTGGCCTAGATATAAATGTGTAACATTGTTGACCCATGTATAATATTGGAGGAACTGATGTAATAATGGTTTTAAAATCTTTTTTTCTGTCTTATGTCCCCCCCCGTTGCTTCTGTTTTGTCTTTATAATTGTTGTTGCTTTCTGTATCGCTCTGTGTTGCTTAAGAAAATAAAAATAAAATATTTTTTAAAAAAAAATGTAGTAAATCAAATGGATCATTTATTTCAGTGTAGGATTAGGAATGCATAATAAGATTATACTTTATAACTACTTATGAACAGTTCTATCTTAATTTCTTAATAATAGGCAGGCAGTAAGCTAATAGTTAATAGCATGAATTGTGACCTAAACTAAAGTGTTACCAAAAATGAGAATACAATCAAGAATAAACATATAAAACAAACCCTTTTTTAGATTTCTGTTTTGATTTACTGTCGGCCTCATGCATTCAGATGATGCAGATTTGGAGTTCACCAAGTGGCAACATACTACTGTCACAAGAGCTTGTGTTTTCCTGTCTGATGTATTCGCTTGCATGTGAACGAAAGTGTAAGGGGCAAAAGTGTGATGTGACTGCACTTTAATTCTTTTTGGTACAACAAATGCAGATTTTTTGGCAATTAAATAAAATTAAATAAAACATAAATAAAAAGCAATTATACTAAATAAAATAAAATATTTTTGTTTTGTTTATCATAACAGTTCATTTATCAGAAATTATATTGTTTGATACTGCTAACTTGCCTAGTAAACCTAATTGACCTAGTTAAGCCTTTAAATTGCAGCACTTTAAGCTGTATACTAGTGTCTTGAAGAATATCTAGTAAAATATTATTTACTGTCATCATGGCAAAGATAAAAGAGATCAGTTATTAGAAATGAGTTATTAAAACTATTATGCTTAGAAATGTGTTGAAAAAATCTTCTCTCCGTTAAACAGAAAATGGGGGTAAAAAATAATAAACTGGGGGGCTAATAATTCAGAGGACTTCAACTGTTTGCAGGTACTTTTAGCATTAGAAAAAATAAACTTTACTTTAATGAAAAACGAGTGATGTCCACCGATTAAACACTGATGAAATACTGCACACTGATGAGGGAAAACCTAGACATTGACAGAGCTTTTAGAGAGATCCATAGAATTGGGGATTGAAATCAAATTTAGGTGCTTTATTTTAGAGGTTTAATGGATGCGGCTCATTTTTGATCCAAAGGGCGAATGGTGTACACAGAAGGCTTAAAACAAGGCTGATAATGAGATTCAAGATCATTCAATGAGTAATTGGACAATAAATGACTGCAGTGAGGTGTGTGTGTGTGTGTTTTTCTGACCTGCAGGAGGTGTGCGCACTGAATACACTGAGCTCCAGTTACTCATGACTTTTTCTTCATGTCCACAGTGGCAGCGCACGCGAAAACTGTACTGCGTGAATGGCTGTGGATCCTCCAATCGAAACATGGCCTGGCAATCATCCACCTGCACAATAATGATTCAACAGTGTGACGAAGGTTTGATTCTGTTGTTGACATTTATCTTTAACAAGATGGTTAACGATGCTTTCTCTGAACTAGAACTGACAAATCTCTGACAGGCAATGACTCTATCTCAGATTGTATCTATATGGTCATGAAACTCAAATACTGTATTTGACACATTCACAATCAAACGCACTAAGACATGTAGTGAAATGCTTTTTGGTTACACTGAATTAAATTTACAAAATTATTTTAAGGTAAGTGGTTGCAAACAATTCATATGGGCTGAAATTAAACAAACAAATGACATTTAATAATGTTCAACTTCATTTGTTTGTTTAAATTCAGTCCATATAAATTGTTTGCAATCACTTACCTTAAAATAACGAGTAAACTCAATGAATCATTTTTGTCAATGTATTTATAGCGATTATAGACATGCAGACATGCACTGCAGATGATATAGACAGAATAAATTCATTTATTAATTTTTCTTCAGCTTAGTCCCATATTTATCAAAGGTCAACACAGCAAAATTAACTGCCAACTATTCTAGCATATGTTTTACGCAGCGGATGCCCTTCCAGCTGCAACCCAGAACTGGGAAACACCCATACACTCTTATTCACACTCATAAACTATGGTCAATTTAGTTAGTCCAATTCAGCTATAGCGTGTGTCTTTAGACTGTGGGGGAAACCAGAGCACCCGGAGGAAACCAATGCAAACACAGGGAGAACACGCAAACTCAGTCAGGACTCGAACCAGTGACCTTCTTGCTGTGAGGTGACAGTGCAAACCACTGAACTACCATGCCATATAGTTAATAGATCATAATATATAATAAAAGACATAATACAAACATGACAAGAATACATTTATAAATGTCCACCAAATCCTACAAACATGGCTCAATACTGAAACTCAGTTTACAAAAACACTTTTGAACAGGAGAATGAAGAGTTGCACCCTTAAAGGCACTGACAGTGGACTTGGATGAAGTTGGAAATATACTTAACAGATACAAAATCCCACACAGATTTTACAAATCAGATTGTTGTCAATTGCTTTTACCTCGGTCCAGTCTAGCATTTGATTTTGCATGCTGTATTGCACGTGACACTCATCTGAAGGGCTCAAATCACAGTCCATTAACCAGAAGATTACCAATTCCAGTGGAGCGAATGTGTGGGTCATATTGTATGGGGGGTCTGGCCGTTCTTAGAGAGAGAGAGAGAGAGAAAGAGAGAGAGAAAGAGAGAGAGAGAGAGAGGTGGATAATAAAAGCACAAAGTTAGAGTTTTGCCTGATTCCGATATGCTAAGACCATATTGTAAATGTTTTCCATGAGGCTCACAGCTCACACACTGTGCATTCAGTGTCTTGCATTGCTTAGCAATGTATTCAAAACAATGTAAAGACCGTATGACTTGACATGAAGTAAACCAGTAGAGATATTGTTGAGAGTGTCAGCGTGTGCTACAGTCACAATAGATTTCCAACGTAACACACCATGTTGTTTTACCTTGATCAAGTGAATCAAATCTATTAAGAAAAAAAAAAGTGCACGTGTGATTAAATAAGTTTTCCAGTTCGCACACATCTATTTTTAGACGCAAATGTGAGTGAAATGGTCGCACTGTCGAGCCCTGTATAAGAAAAATAAAAACAAGATTTCTCCTTTACGGAAAAAAAACAGCAGTTGCGATTTTTAAAGATAATTCACATCCCCTTCACTCAGCTTTTAAGTTGTTACCATCAGGACACAGGTTTAGAATTCCTAAAGCCTGTAGAAATGCTTATAAAAAGTAATTTATCCCAATTGCAGTTGTTTTCTTAAATTGGATCACTATTTGGGGTGAATGTGGTGGTTGTCAAGAATGATGTGCAGTAATATGCATGGGGCTAATTTGTTTGGTCTTTAAATTTTTAACTTGCATTGTTGTCTTGATGAGTGTTTCAATTGTGTGATTGTTGTATGTGTGCTATTGTTGTCTTAAATTCAGTGTTAAAGGCAAATTTCCTTTCTGTGCCAAGCAGAATGGACAATAAAGTTTAAACTAAAACTAAAAAACTTAATGTGCGCAATTTCTGTTTCACTTTCACTGCTGAGTTCACTCATGTCATGACTGCAGTCACTTTGAAAAAAAACAATCATGGACATCATACTTCCCGTGTATGACAAACTGAACGTTATTTACAACTTTATCACCTGTTATTCACAGCCTATGCAGGTTCTGTTCACTAAAGTAGACATCATTTGTGGGCATGCACGTGTCCTCTCGGTAGTAAACAATTGACCCTTCTCTAAGCCACACCCAAAAACCGCCACCCACCAATCGTGGCTTAGCAACCATAGCTACGCGCAGGGGCTCTGTCAAGCTTTCGAGCGAGGGAAACAAGCCAAAGCGTTTGCATATGGATTGTGCAAATCTGACACCCGGTATCCTATAAGTTTGGACAAGGTGGTGGAATTTTTTCCCTTTTCAAAACCAAAAACCCAAGAGGAGAAATGCCAGCGTGGATCAAGCTGTGTGAGGGGCGCTAAAGGAGCAGAGTTAAGTTGGTTTTGTTTTGAAATTTCTGACACATTCAGTGACCGACGGCAATAACTCACACACCTCTTACCCTAAACAGATCTAAACTGTCTTTCCTACAAATAAAAAACAAAAGCAGGTTATGTTTCCCAGCTGTCTTATTCTTTTTTTTCCGCTTGATATTATGAGCAATGCTCCGTTTAAGCCTTCGCCAAAAGTAACTTAGCCATACTAATAGCGAACAGGTCATGATGAGTTATTGATCCGGAAAATACAAATCTGCTGCTAACTTTACTGAGCTTCATATTTCCATCTATTTCAAGCTACGAATGTTTGAAATTACAAATCAACAGAACAAAACAGAGATGTGATCACAAACTGAGCACTTGGGATCAATATACTTTACCCGCAGCTGTTTTTCATTAATTTATAAAGAGCACACAAACATACTGACAGTAATAGGTAACTTACTGTACACTGTTACGTGTCAATGATGCTAATATTCGGCACAAATCCACCAATTTCCCCTTTCTGGCTGCTCTTTCTATGAATGAACTATGTAAAAGCTCTGTCCATGCGTGTTTCCTCGTCGGTTAGTAACGCTATATTTCATTGCCAGCATTAGTCTATCAGGCTTTTTGGCTAAAAATAGAAAATCACGCTTTAATTTGTTATTATTAGGTTGTTTTTCAATTTCACCTCTCCTGCTGAGCATTAGCTAAGCTGTTAAATGGTCAGCGTATGAGGCAGCAAGGCTAAGCTAGCTTCAATTTTGATTAAGTTATCTTCTAACTGCATCTCTGTTTAATGTTTATCGTCTTTTTTTATTTTTTATTTTTCATATTTATTTATTTTGTGTGGTTACTTGTCACTTTATGTACACTGGACGCTTCTGTAGCCAAAACAAATTTCTTGTGTGTGTGAAGCACATTTGGCATTAAAACTGATTCTGATTCTAATCGGTTTCCTATTATGTGGTGAATATACCCCTGTAAAGCATACTACAGTCCTTTTTTGTCTGACTTTCTCGGAAATCTCACCTGTTCAGCAAAAATGACATTATATCCCTGGCAATGTCTGACACCGGAGCATACACATTGTAAAAGCCGTGCCAGGCACGAAAGCTTGACAGGCGTAGCAACAGTAACTAAGGAGGGCGGGGCTTAGCGAAGGGTCAATACTCATGTGATTTCGCGGCTGCGACTATGTCATTCCATTAAGACAGAAATTACATTTTTGGGTGAATTATACCTTACAAATGCAGTATATAACACTTTTGACGCTATTTGGAAGCGTCTTGTGTGACCGCCTTTAAGTTTCTTCTGAAAATATAATTGGCTGAATCGAAGAGATGCTGAATTAGAGATGCTGGGGGGGGGGGCTTTGGGTCAAATCGAGATCGCAATATTTGCCCTAGATGACAGTCCTTTAATTTTTGAGTACACTATGCCTTTAGGCATCAAATGATCCTGCAGAAATCAATCTAGTTTCTCAACAATAGAAATTTCCATAGAAGAGCATTTTTTCAAATAGATTTTCCTTTTGGGAACAATGTAAAAGCCTTCACAGTCCATTTATGTTCATTTAATGTAACCTTGCAATAATTAGTAAAGATTTTAAAAATAATTTCTTTATTAAACTTTCCCCAAATGTTTAATACATGAGGGAAGAATGAAGAGGTTACGTATTTTTTTGTTTTAAATTTTTTTTTTTTTATAACCTGAATCAAACAACAAAAGCTAAGAATGGTTTACAGTAGAGTAAACATGACTTACTGATATGGCCTGTGTTGAAGACAGATATTTCAGACTGCGCATGACCCAGCAGGTTTCTAGCAGTGACCCATACTGTAGTCTGAGTGCCTTTTGTGTACTTGGCACGAATAATGATCGCACTTTCACAACCACCCTCTGCAGAATTTACATTCCTACACACAAAACATACAAAACAATGCTTAAATCAATGTCTCTATATAATACACAGGAAGCAATTGTAAAAAAAAAACCTCTCTCACCCTTCATAATCTTGCCAATGAAGAGTGTAAACTGTTGTAATCATTGGCTCATCAGATATAGTCCAGGAGCAATAAATATCTTCTTCCACCAGGTCTTCGATAACACAATTAGGGCGGGACGGGGGAGACGGTGGATCTGCAAAAGATGAAAGAATGTTCTAATGGGATGCCAACAAAAAAGGAATTAAAACAAATGAAATAAACATCAAACCAACACAATGTGCTGCAAGAGCCTCATTACTTTTAATGCTGAAAAAAGAAACAGGAAGTCATGTGGAGAAATCTGCAAAAGCAAGCCACCGGGGTGTTGCACACTTCCCCTTCTTGACTAATTTTGGACAGAATCTCAAAGCACACGCATTTATCAAAGAAAGTTTCCCATTAAAAAAAAAAAAAGCTCTCTTCTCAAATGAAACAAAAACAACAAAATGGCCTGCATTACTTCATGCATTGATTCTCTGGCTGAATCGAATCAACACTGTAAACCTTCTTTTTTGCTGCCTTATAGTTTTTTTTGTTGAATCAACTTAACTTTTCAAGTCTGAACTTAAATCAATCAAAGTGACTAGAAATATTAAAGTCAAACTTATATATTAGTTAGGGATTAGTTAGGGCTGCATGATATTGGGAAAAAAAATAAAAAATTCGGACGTTGCTATATTTTGTTTTTCTGCGATATGTATTGCGATATTAATGCAATTTCACCATACGGTTTATTATAGGGCTGCACAATATATCATTTCAGCATCGATATCACGGATGCCCTTCCAGCTGCAACCCATCACTGGGAAACATCCATACACACTCATTCACACACATACATTACAGCCAATTCAGCCTACCCAATTCACCTATACCGCATGTCTGTGGACTTGTGGGGGCAAACTGGAGCACCCGGAGGAAACTCACGCGAAAAATTATTTAATTTTTAAGGGCCAAGGGGAAGGGGTAATACAAAAATAGAATTGACATTGGGCCACAATGTGTATACATTGTTATTCTACATTTTATTTTACATTTAAATATTCGATTTCTGTACCTGAATACCGTTTGACACTTCAGAAAACCATAACACTGTTTGTTTAACTTTTTTTTCACCACTGGCTTGCTTGGTTGGAAACTTGTGGAGCTGCGCATCAATGGACTTGCTCTTCAGTATTTGAACTTTCAGCAGTGAAAATTAAACCACACTGAACTGAACTAAACTGAACTGAACTTCAACTCTGAAAACTGGACTTTACATTTATGTTAAGCTGCTTTGACACAATATACATTGTAAAAGTGCTATATGAATAAACATGAATTGAATAACCTGTGATGTGACTATTGCACACACACACACACACACACACACACACACACACATTGCGATATCGATGCTGAATCGATGTATTGTGCAACCCTATTTTAAACGTTAATAATTTACAGATAAACATTCATCAGATGTTTTTTCCCCAAATGAATCATGCTAGAAGCCATACACTTTATCAGTTTCTGTATTTCCTGTCAATCACGCCTCCAGCACAGGGCATCCAAGAATTTTTGATAGAAATTCTTTCATTCATAAATATTACTTAATTGAGCTGTAACTTTCAAAGATTAAAGACATTTTGTAAATAAAGCTTTCTTTCTAAAAAATGTATGCATCAGGTTAGGATATAACTTTGGCTATACCCAAAAAACATTTCCAGAACCCCCCAAAAAACAAGGTAATTTAAAGATAAATGATCAATTACTGTTGTACTCACAGCCTCCTTGTGCTTTCACATTGCAGGCACTTCCACTGCATGAGCAGCTAATATGCTCTCTATGCTCTACTGGAATAGAAAAGTTGAAGGTTTCAGTGGAGTTGGCACATGTGCTGGGTAACTGGTGTCCCGACGTGATAACATGAAGTTGGCAGAGATCACACTTGTACGCTCTTCCCTGTGCACTTGTGTGGCAAAAAACAGACACATTGCGATGCACAGGAAGGGCTTGATTCCACCAGCAGTTTACATCCACTTCAAGTGCAAACAAGCCTGAACAAATACACACACAAAGGATGACAGAAACAGGTTGAGGCAAGGACATGTTATGAACTCTGTTACATAAAAACATACTGAAATGCAATCATATAGGTATACAACGTGAATATTATTGCACTATTAAACCTGTTGGACTAAATTATTAACTTGTATAACAATAGAGTATTTGTTAAAAACTTTTTTGTGAATAATTGTTACTGCAGGCCCGTAGCCGGGGAGGATTCGGGTGGTTTGAAAGACCCACCCCCCACTGACAGTCCAGAATTTGGCTCCTATGTGAGCTCATTTGTCCCATTTTTGACTATTCAAATGGACAAATTTTGACAGAGGAAGGTTGAATGAGCTGACCAGTTTATTATTTGCCTATAGACTACAGTTTTTATTTTACAACTAATTTTAACAGATTTCTAATAGTTTTTTTGATGATGGATGATAATAATTTTTTTTAATGCAAATCTCTTAATATTATATTTTAAAACTGAAAAAACTTACAATTTTAATGCACATTTGTAAACATACCTTGTAGTAAAATAGTAGGCCTGTTGTAAGCACTTTGACAAAATTGTAGGAAATTGTTTGGGTACATCAAAAGGTGTGGTTACCCTGCTACAAGCTAATCCAGCAAAGCTTAGTGCTTAAAATATCACTAAAATGCAGTATTTAAACCTCATAATTGAATAGAAAATGAGGCAAATAACTGCAAAACTGTTCACTTTTTGAGAAACAATATAACCACCTCTATCAATAGGCTGGCTACTTGCTTGTACCGTGTACTGTGACAGATGCCAACAGAGTGGATTGGGGTTAAGTTGGTTTTATAATCATATAATTTCAGAAAAGTATTCTTTGCTAATTCTAAATGGGGAACATCATATTAGCAGCCAATGACTATCAAAGTACAACATTGTTCACAGTCAATTAAATAGAGCTAATGTTGTTTACTTACATGTAACCTAAGTCATACTTACAGACCAAATATTCAAAGCAGCGTGGTAAACATTATATGCACCGTATCAAAAGTTGTCAAAAATGTACGAGTGTGCGAATATAAAACCAAATCCTAAGTGGCACGTGCCACAAATGCTGCTAGAGCTTTACTTTAACCACATTTTTCAACTAATAGCATAGTTTTTTGTCTGAAATTAGTTTAAAACACTTATTTCTGTGTAAGGTGTGGCTGTGCTTTCTATTAATTACGTACATAAATATACACGTATTTAGAAATAAATACTATATTACTTTATTCCTTTAAATCATACAGTCCATATTCAAGAATAAAGTTTGTTAGCTCACCTTGAGAGCATATCCACATGTTAAGTAGTACAAGAAAATGCAGCTTTGTAGTCTGCCATGCCATCACACACGGCATTCGCGTAGCCTATGTGAAAAGTCCAGTATGACGCAACGTCCCGTTAACCGAATAGTTTACTCGTTTACGGAA
This sequence comes from Danio aesculapii, assembly GCF_903798145.1. NCBI lineage: Eukaryota > Metazoa > Chordata > Actinopteri > Cypriniformes > Danionidae > Danio > Danio aesculapii. Next base: position 17,973,678 of record NC_079437.1, on the reverse strand, counting down.
AGTCCACGCCACGGGCGTGCATTTATTTCTTTGCTTACTTCTGAAGTGACATCGCTGACTATGAAAAACAGCACTGAGGTTCTTCGGTAATCTCGAATGATTTGAAAGTTTTATCTTTACTTTCTACATGCTAAAAACAGCACTTTCCATTCCCGGTGATATCGTTCCTTCATTTTCTTAAAGATCAGGTTTACATCACATCCACTACGATAAAACGTGAAAAGCTCGAACTCGCTTCTGATAAACACACCCGTCCAGCCTAACCATAAGGCTCCGCCCACACGCCCATACGTCGAGGACACTAAGCCAGTTGACCAATCAGATCAACGATACGTCTCGGCACGTTTGTTCTAAGCGATGAACTTTTAGTAGAAAACCACAGTTTCAATAAACCCGCTTCCTGAGCGCAACTGACTGACTGATTATACCAGGTTGTCATCAGATAAAAACGTGTTTTGTGTGGTAAGGACTAACTGGACAGTTTTTACTCATGTCAAAAACAATACTTAGTAAGAACAAATCCACCTGATTACACTGTTTATAGGCTTTATTAGACATTCAAGGTAACTTTTATGAGTCATATGCTAAAAGGCTTTTTTTTGCATTTGCATTGCATTTGACGTTTTTACTCATAGTTTTTAACTGGACAGATAGGTATAAAGTATGGTAAATATATGATTAGAGATTAGTCATAATTCCCACATCATTTAAATGGTCTTCTTAAGAAGATTGGCCAATGTAAATTAATTATTAGCATCCTCCTTTAGAAGATTTTAATTCACTTATAGATATGTAATTTATGCATTTAAATAATCTTATATAAATAAATTTAAATAAACTTCACCACAGCAATAATATGGCAAATGTATATATTTTTAAAGCAAAACAAAGTCTGTGCTCCAAAGTATTCAAGAACTCATTCATTTTCCTTCGGCTTAGTCCTTTTATTCATCAGTGGTCGCCACAGCGGAATGAACCACCAACTTTTCCAGCATATGCTTTACACAATGGATGCCCTTCCAGCTGCAACCCAATACTCAGAAACATCCATACGCACTCATTCACACACATACATACGGCCAATTTAGTTTAGCAAATTCACCTATGGCGCATGTCTTTGGACTGTGGGAGAAACCGAAGCACCCTGAGGAAACCTACACGAACATAAGGAGAACATACAAACTCCACACAGTAATGCCAACTGACTCGAATCAGTGACCTGCTTGCTCTGAGGCAATCATGCTACCCACTGCGCCACCGTGACGCCCGACAAATGTATTTTTTTAAAAACAAGACAAATATGTGCTCTAAAGTATTCGAGATTTACAACAGTTTAAGTCGGAGATAACATTTGTGGTAGGCTACGGTTAAAAAGTGTTCAAGAGATAATGAATGATTATAACAACTGTATTACAATACAATTTATTTCAAATTTCTTTTAATACGTTTTTTTTACATGGAATATCAATTACAACATTTATTTTAAAATGATCCTTTCATGTTGTTGCGAACACTACCCCAAATAAACACCAAATAAACAGCCTCTAACTTGAAAAAACGAAATAAGCATAAGTAAAAAAATAATAATGCATAAATAAATTACAGTAAAAATAAACAACAAATTAAAAAAATGGAAAAATACCATGAAAATGAAAAGACAAAAATGCAGATAATCTAAAAAGGGTTGCCATGACTTGTCAAAGGTCTTTAAAGAACTAGTAAGTGATAGTCTCATTTTTTCCAATTTAATGCAAGTAAACACTTCTTTTATCCATGCATCAAACAGGCCTGTAGCCAGCATGGTTACATTTTTCAAAATAAATTCACCTTTATTTGTATGGCGCTTTTACAATGTAGATTGTGTCAAAGCAGCTTCACATAAAAGGTCATAGTAAATTGGAACAGTGTAGTTCAGTTTGTAGTGTTTAAGTTCAGTTCAGTTGAGCTCAGTTCAGTGTGGTTTAAAAATCACTACTGAGAGTCCAAATATTGAAGAGCAAATCCAACGATGCGCAGCTCTACAGATCCCAAACCATGCAAGCCAGTGGCGACAGCGGGAAGGGGAAAAAAAAATTCACTAATTGGCGAAAGTGAAGAAAAAAAACCTTAAGAGAAACCAGGCTCAGTTGGGCACGACCATTTTAATTTCTCTGCTGGCCAAACGCCTTGTGCAGAGCTGCAGTCTCAGCGGCGGAGGCTGGAAGCTGGCCTCAGCGAAGACTCGTCTGTCCCTGGAGCGTTACAGGAATCAGTCTCATGTTCTCCACTCCTCCATGACCACCACAGTAGCTGCTCAGGATACGGCCTGGTCAAGGATTAAAGGGGTGGTTCTTTTTTCACAAAAAGTGGACCCTTTTGCAGTTATACGCCTCATTTTCTGTTCAGTTATGAGGTTTAAATACTGCATTTTTGAGACATTTTAAGAACAATTTTTAGCTGGATTAGCTTGTCGGATGGTCATCATTACCACACTTTTTAATATATCAAAAATGATTCCTAGAGATTTAGAATAACGGAATATTAAAAAATACTGATCTTTAAAATCCTAATTTGTTACATCCTATCATTAGGAATCTGTTAAAGTCAAAATTTGTCCAATTGGAAAAAAAAATGTAAACATAATAATCATAAATAATGTAGAGCTTCACAATTTTTCTAACCTCTCTTGTAAAAAAGTGAATTTGAAAATTCAAGGATAACAACAATAGCCAAAAAAAATATACAAATTCATTTTAATGTGGTCTGTTTTTGGTGCTTCACACCTTTTTACTTGTCTTTTTTGTTTCGGGGAATAAGGTTTAATATTTAAAATAAAAGTTACTTGTAAAATGTTTTCTCTACTTAAAAACAATACAGTAGCAAAAGATGACTTCTCTTTTGTCAGATCGTGTGTTTCCTTGCACAGCTGGATAATGGACTCATGAAATCTGTTAGCATTGGACAAAAACTGATTAGCTGAAGTCACACTGAAGCTACAGCCAACAGAGGATTTGGCTTGGTCTTAAAGCCTTTTTCAATGGGTTATTTTCAATATTTATGATGGCATAGCAGTCAGAATATCCCCCCTCTCTTTCGACAGGCTATGGGCCTGTCGAAAGAGGATGGAGAGACTTGCTAGTAAACAATACAATTTATAAAATCCAATATAAATGATTAAGTAAAACATTAAAAGATCATTTCATTCTGATCTTTGACATATCCGAAATGTCAGAATGTTTCAAAGAGAATTTTGTGCTTGAATGATGATGATGATGATTAATTATAGTATCAATGCAAGTAAAAACTTTTTTTTTAATTATTACTAACAGTAAAAATTATTACTAACAGATATCAGTACTAGTATAGTGTTTAGTATTCACTAGTAAAGTAGTCATTCTAATATGTAATTTGCATACATTTCCCAAACAGATATTAACTTTTGATAAAGATCAGATTTAAACTAATTGTTTCTTTCCGTTGAACTGTTAGAGTAAAAGTTTTTGCAGAGGGGATTTTGATATATTTTATCACTTGACTTTTTTTTTAGCTTTCTAGAAAATACTGTGACAGACAAAACAGTTTTGCCTCTAATGTGTTGCCTTGCAATTGATCTTCCTTAAACAGCTGAAGGTAAATTATTAGCATTCCTATGAAATACACAAGGTGGCTCAGTGTTTAGCATTGTCACCTCACAGCAAGAAGGTCGCTGGTTCAAGTCCCAGGGTCAGTTGGCATTTCTGTGTGGAGTTTGCATGTCCTCCCTCTGTTGGTGTGGGTTTCCTCCGGGTGCTTCGTTTTCCCCCACAGTCTAAAGACATGCGGTATACACCATTTTGAGAGATGCAAACAAAAACGATGGTCCAACGTATTTCCTGTTTTACATTTTTGATACATAATGCCACATAATGATAAATGATGTTATAACATTAAGTTATAATTAAATTGCCTCTTGTTACGGTTATGAAATAGTTTAACAATAAGCAGGAAATGTTCATGGGCCACTGACATGAACACATTGAAATGGTCTACAGGTGAATTGAATAAACTCAATTGGCCAGGGTGTGTGAGTGTGAATGAGTGTCTATGGATGTTTCCCAGTACTGTGTTGCACCTGGAAGGGCATCTGCTGTGTAAAACATGCTAGATAAGTTGGCAGTTCATTCTGCTGTGGCGAACCCTGATAAATAAAGGGACTAAGCCAAGGAAAAATGAATGAATGACTGTATTTGAAAAATAGTAAGTGATGTTTAATGGAGCAAGGAAAATGTCACAGTATTTCTGTTTTTCTTGAGAAACTCATTTATTTAGGTTTGGCTGGAGTCAATACATTTTTGAAGTATTATTTAGGGTCATTTTTTGATTGGCTACATAACAAACAACTGTTGTTCAATGACTTGCCTAGCCTAATTAATCTAGTTTTAGTGCTATTAAATAGCATTTTAGGTTAAATACTATAGCATCTAGTAAAATTACTAGTAATTACTCTAATTGAGTAGTTTTTATAAAAAAGTGTACTTTTACTTTCCCTTGAGTACGTTTTTATTGCTGTATCGGTACTTTTACTCCATTACTTTCCTTCAACCTGCAGTCCTGTGATTCCTGTCCAATCACATAGAAAGTAAATTGCATCATACTGAACTACCTCAAAACATGGGCTATTCAAAAATCCGGCTAACTGTTTGGAACTATTGAAAGTATCCAAGAAGATGTGCAAAATCTTTACACATGACCCATAGTCTGTTTAGACTGATGTCACTGTTGAGAAGATGACGGATGTTTACTGTAGCATGTCATGATTTTGCCAAGTACGATGCAATCCTGGAACAATTTTTGTTCGAAAATGTCATCCATACCTAATTCCCACCCCTAAACCCAACCATAACTGTAAATTATTCCCGAAATCAGAGGGGAATAATAGTTGGATAGCACTCATGTAGAAGTGCATAAGCCTAAAACTAAACATAAATGGTAAACATATCCGTTAATTCTAATTGGCTGATTGAAATGTTGTTTCAGGATCAAGATAGATGTTTATCTAGGAACATAGTGAAATCAGGTTGGTGGTTTAACTGTATGATGACCGAAATGGCCTTAAAAAAATCACTAAATGCACTACAGAATGGTACGTTTACACACACATCCACAAATTACATGTAAACGCATCAGCTTTTTACAGCGTAATACTCAGTAGTACTTTTAAAAGGGCTACTTTTTACTTATACTTTGAATAATATTTACAACAGATACTTTTACTTGCCTCCGCTGGGTAAGTTGGCGTTTCTGTGTGGAGTTTGCATGTTCTCCCTGCGTTCGCGTGGGTTTCCTCTGGGTGCTCCGGTTTCCCCCACAGTCCAAAGACATGCGGTACAGGTGAATTGGGTAAGCTAAATTGTCCGTAGTGTATAAGTGTGAATAAGTGTGTATGTGTTTCCCAGTGATGGGTTGCAGCTGGAAGGGCATCCGCTGCATAAAACAAATGCTAGATAAGTTGGCGGTTCATTCCGCTGTGGCGACCCCAGATTAATAAAGGGACTAAGCCGAAAAGAAAATGAATGAATTAACTTTTACTTGCACTACATTTTTGGGCAAGTAATACTTTTACTTTGGTATGAATTTTCAGTACTTTTCCACCACTGAAACTATTATATTTAATAATGTGTGGGGAAAAAATTTCCATTTAGCAGCACTTTCCTTCCACTTTAATAATTTTGTTTTTAAATCCTTAAAATAATTAGAGATATAAGCCCAGATGTTTGTTTACATTACAGCACAGACTGATTCCTTAACAAGTAATGCAAATAATCACCTTTATTCAAGAATGAAATGTACTCTAGGAGGATTCACACACTGAATTGAACACAAAAAAATGAATACAATAAAACACCAAGCATTATAAAATAACATCTGAAGTTAAATGCAACATCAGAACTCAATGAGATTTACAATTCAATGCAGGAAGAAGTAAAGACACGCACACTCATTTATTCACTCATGCCATAGAGAAGGTTGGTCTCAGCACAGGGAGCTGATTTCTCCTTTACTGCAGCCCCATTTGCAGCAGGCGTTGGACAGTCCCACCACCACATCCCGTCCCTTTCTATCCACGCTCCGCAGTGCCTCAAGCACCTCCTCTGAAATGAGAGAGCGAGCAGGCCTGCTGAACACGCCGCCGTCCTGTTCACCTTGTCCTATTGATGGGAGATTTGAGTCAGTGGCGTGCTGGGAAGAGGAGGATGCTGAGCCAAACAGGACAGAGCCGTCTGCGGCATTACTGTCATATGAGTTGAACAAGTCCAGGATTTCATCTGTGCAACACAAGAGATGAGGATTATTGTAAGAGTTGTAACCCATGCAGCCGGCACCTTGATGTCTAAATGACGTCAAAAATGCAAATCGATTTGATGTCAAAACAACATCAAATTGACATCGGCGTCAAATAATATGGCATCAAATGTCACAGGATTATCTTGTAATCGATTTTTGATGTGTTTTTTAATGCCAGTTTAAGATGTCTATTTGATGTCATTTTGACGTAGATTATATGCATTGTACTGTAGGGATACAAAATCCAGTATAAATTTGGAATTGAAGCTTTTAATTAAACGTTTCTTATATTATAATGTTTTTGTGTCGTTATTTTCATGGTGAAAAAGGCATCAATGTGTGGATGTCAAATGGACATCAAGGTTTTGACATCAAATCTATAGGTATGTTTGACATGTTTTTTGATGTCAACATCAATTTGATGTCATTTAGACGTAGATTACATGCATTGTAGAGATACAAAATCCAGTATAAATTTGGAATTGAAGCTTTTAATTAAACGTTTCTTATATTATAAGGTTTTTGTGTTGTTATTTTGATGGTGAAAAAGGCATCAATGTGTGGATGTCAAATAGACTTCAAGGTTTTGACCAAATCAATATGCATTATTGACATGTTTTTTCATGTCAATATCAGTTTGATGTCATTTTGACGTCATTTACATGCATTGTAGAGATAGAAAATCGGAATTTAATATTTTAATAAAACTTTTCTTATTATAATATTATTGTGTCGTTATTTTGGTGGTAAAAAGGTACATCAATGTATGGATGTAAAATAGACGTCAAAGTTTTGACCAAGTCGATACGCATTTTTGATATCAATTTGATGCCATTTTGATCGTTTACATGCATTGTTGAGAGACAAAATCCATTGTTAATTTGGAATTAAATCTTTTAATAAAACTTTTCTCATTTTATATAATTGTGTCGTTATTGGTGGTCAAAAAAGGCACCAATGTGTGGATGTCAAATGGACAACGAGGTTTTGACATCAAATCTATAGGTATGTTTGACATATTTTTTGATGTCAATATCAATTTGATGTCATTTTGACGTCAGTTACATGCATTGTAGAGATACAAAATCCAGTATAAATTTGGAATTGAAGCTTTTAATAAAACTTTTCTTATATCAAAATATTTTGTGTGGTTATTTTGGTGGTCAAAAAGGGCATCAATGTGTGGATGTCAAATAGACATTAAGGTTTTGACATCAAATTGATATGCATTTTTTTACGTTTTTTGATGTCATTATCCATTTTATCTAACTTTTACATCATGGTGCTCACTGGAAAGACAAACTATGGATCTCTACATATTGGATGGTAGACTCCAAAAATGTTGGCTTGTTTCAACATACAGTTGAAGTCAGAATTATTAGATTTTTTTTTCTTTTTTTAAATATTTCCCAAAGGATGTTTAACAGAGCAAGGAAATTTTCACAGTATGTCTGATAATATTTTTTCTTCTAGAGAAAGTCTTATTTGTTTTATTTCAGCAAGAATCAAAGCAGTTTTTTTAAAAACCATTTTAAGGTCAAAATTATTACCCTCTTTAAGCTATATTTTTTGATCGTCTACAGAACAAACCATCATTATACAATAACTTGCCTAATTACCCTAACCTGCCTAGTTAACCTTTAAATGTCACTTAAAACTGTATAGAAGTGTCTTGAAAGATATCTAGTGAAATATTATTTACTGTCATCATGGCAAAGACGAAAGAATTCAGTTATTAGAAATGAGCTGTTAAAACTATTATGTTTAGAAATGTGTTGAAAAACTATTCTCTCCGTTAAAAAGAAATGGGTGCAACAATAACCGGGGTGGGGGGGGGGAGGAGTTGGTGCTAATAATTCTGACTTCAACTCTATGTGAGCCAAAGTTGGGTTAAATACATGAATCGTATGCACTGCAATTCAAAAGTCATTTTGAAAGTTCTGTCATGACAACTTGGAGAGATTTAATATCGTAATGAATGTATATATGACACTAGCTATGTTTAAATTCAAAGATGTGAATTAACATGTGCACAAAACTGGAATATTGCAAAAAGACATTTGTGAATTATGCACAACTTCCACCCAATCAGTCAAAGAGAATAAAATCATCACTTCCTGATAAACTGGCACCAAATATCAAAAACTAAAATTTTGGTTTGGTAGGAGAAGAGATTGTGGCCATTTTTTCCTACATAATAAATAACTTGCACCTCAGAAGATGAAGACCAATGAAGACGAAATGCGATGAATGCAGGCTTTAAAAGGTGCTAGATGCTGTTTGGGAGCGCAACCCCTCAAAACAGTTCTAAAGATAACAATATTAAACCACTGTGATGACAGACTTTGGTTAAGACTTTTTAGAATAACTAAATCAAGATTTGAGATGTTGTGCAGGATAGACAGTTCACTGGATTGTCTGTTAATGCTGTTCCATTCCATTGTGCCCCACTTGTGACATAAAGGCTATATTTTTGTCATGTGAATAATCTATTAAATTGAAATCACATAGCTTTTTTTATTTATTCCTTAAATATAATTTCTAATGTAGCTTATGCACATATTTTCTTATATATAATATATATATATATATTTTTAATGGATAGAATAGTGCAGAAAATTGACAGGACATAGTTGGGAGCAGAGAGAGGGGAAAGGTCGGCAAAGAACCTCGAGCCATTTTTTTGCGATATCTTTTTTTGTTTTTCATTGAACAAAGTATTTTAAAATGAGATATTTCCATTGAACTCTGGGATTTTATGAGTTCTATAAACAAGTGAACTCATCCCCTGCCCTATTTCACTCAAAAAATGACATTTACTCTTCTTCGTTCAAGCTACTTATTTAAAATGAGCTGAAGCAACATAATTATAGATTTTTTTATGTGTCAACTCAATTGTTTTATATTTAATCTACTTAAATTTGTGAAAACGAATGAGTTAACTCAATTCCTTCATGTTGTCCCAAACACAAATTGTGTAGAACCAAGCATTTTATATTAAAGACTATGCAAAACTAAACAAAACAAAGAATAAGAAGATATATTTAGACAAATATCTGAACGGCAGTCCATTTCTAATACAAGGAACAAAGTATTTTAAAATTAGATATTTCCATTGAACTCTTTACAGATTTTATGAGTTCTATAAAAATAGTGAACTCATCCCTCTGATACACTCAAAAAATTACATTTACTCTTCTTTGTTCAAGCTACTTATTTAAAATGAGCTGAAACAAGACAATTAATGTTTTGTCTACAGGACAACTTAATTATTTTATAATCCATCCACTTAAATTTGTGAAAATAAATGAGTTAACTCAATTCCTTCATGTTGTCCCAAACACCAGTTGATTGTGTGGAACCCAGTATTTTATATTAAAGACTATGCAAAACTAACCGAAACAAAGAATGAGTAGATATATCTAGATATTTGAACAGCAGTCAATTTTTAATAAAGCACATCAGGGAAAAGGGTATTTTAAAATTCTCTTTAAGTTCCATAGAAAGTGAACTCATTCCCTGCACCGATACACTAAATAAATGACATTTACTCTTTTTTTGTTTAAGCTACTTATTTAAAATGAGCTGAAACAACACAATTATTGATTTTTTTTGGAACAACTTAATTGTTTTATATTCAATCCACTTAAATTTGTAAACTCAATTCAATTCCATTATGTTGACCCAACACAAATTATGTATAACTCAGCATTTTTGCACAGTGTATAGTTTCATAAAAACTAACCTGTGTTTGTTAAAGAGCGTTTCCATCGGGATCCTCCGCAGGTGAAGATGACAGCACGGATGAACTCCCTGCCGCATAATTTGACTCCATACGAGGGCCCGGCGTCCAGCGCCTTTACTCCAGCCAGCAGCAGACACACTACGAGAGCCGAGGTCTTCCACATCATGCTGACAGCAGATACTCACACACTGGTTTCCTGATGGTCTACCTTTGCTTTGGGAAGCAGATGCCTGTTGGATGGCGAAGTTCTGTGCTTTTTGCCGGTCTCCATGCCTGCTTATAAAGAGACAAGGGACACACAAAGCTCCCCAAGCAGACGCAGGAGTCACTGATAACCCTGCGAGATAAAGTCTGAGACCTTTCTGGAAACAAAAGCGCGGGCAGGAAAAGGTGATTGTGTAATTATGAAAGGCGTACTGTGACATGAAGCACTCTTTCTCTATTTAAACGAATGAATCATATTTGATCTATCATCAAGGCTGGATAGTTTACTTGCAACAATCTGGTGCTGATTTCAAATCATTAGATTAAAATATGTCACATTGCTTATTTTTGAACAAGTAATCAGACTTTTAGATTCTTGTTAACATTGTTTTTAATAGGACAAACTTGCACCATATTGACTTAAAAGTGCAAAGAGTATGAAAATGTTCTGCGTTAAATATTAGTGTTGGGTAAAGTTACTTTTAAAAGTAATATAAATAACCTAAAGCCTTTCTTAATCTTAATAAATAAATAAATAAATAAATAAATAAATAAATAACAACATAATAACATAATATTTCATAACGTAACAGTACCAGAATCTTTATTTTCTTTGTACAAAATACAACGAATTTTACGTTTGCCCTTCCCTTCAGTGCAGTCCTATTTATCTCAAACAACAACAATAAAAACGAGATAAAAAGATAAAATGGCAACAATAATTAATTATAAAAGGAGTAACAATGCAATACTAAAAGTGCAAATGATGTGCGTATAAAGTGGCAAGTGCATTTTCTAGCAGCTTTTAAATTTAAAAGTAGATATAAAGTGGACCAGAAAGGAATACAATGTAATGTAATGTAATGTAATGTAATGTAATGTAATAACATAACATAACATAACATAACATAACATAACATAACAGATACTTTTACATTACTTTCCTTAAAAAATAACTTAGTAACACATTTAGTTACTTTTTTTAGTAACTTTACCCAAAAATGACTACATCAGAGATTTCATAATTGGGTTATGTGAAGGAAATGCAGTGGTTGTGTAAACTAACTCATTTGAAGTCATACAAATGTACTTTTCTAAACTACGTAACTTAAAAACTGTAATGATATCATGAATGACGAATCAAATTATGAAAAAATGTCCTGTTTTGTGTTTGTGTGTTCTTAGTATTACCTTTGTTCAACTTCCCAACACTTTTTAGTTCACTTGTATCCTATAGTTTATCAGTTAATACATTTAAAGGGATTGTCCATCTCATTTACTCCCTCTTCACTTGTTTCAGACCTGTTTGAGTTTCTTTCATCTGTTGAACACAAAAAATATATTTTCTGAAGAATGCTGGAAAGCAGCAGACAGTGATTTCCAATATATTTTGTTCCTATCATGGATGTAAATGGTTGCTGGCTTCTATAATTCTTCATAATATCTTGTTTTGTGTTGAACAGAAGAAAGAAATACCTAAAAGGTGAAATATCCCTTTAAATGCTTTTGTTTTGGTCTTCTAGAAGCCTATTGAAGGCAAACCTAAAAGGATTTGCCTAAAAAACAAAAATAAATAAATAAATAAATGTGTGTGTGTGTGTTAAATCATTAACTGTCATATACAGTATGTAATTGATATATATTGGCATATGTCAGATGTCTCTATACATATCTATACCATGACACAGCTATTTTGTGGATGGGATTTGAACCCTTGACCTTGGTGTTGTTAGCACATTCTCTACTCTTTCTCCGTTTAAACAGATTAATCATATTTGCAGAATGACTAACTGTGCTGGTTATTTTATATAAACTGTGGTCTCAAATTATGTAGAGAAAATTTTAATAAAAAGAAATGCATTTCTTTTTTTATTGATTACTTAAAGATTTTTTCCTGTGAGATTATGAAGGAACTGCATTAACTAATAACTAATTTAATAAAAAATGTCAAATGAAAAAATGACGGTGGCTCAGTGGTTAGCTGTTGCCTCACAGCAAGAAGGTTGCTGGTTCGAGTCCCAGCTGGACCAGTTGGCATTTCTGTGTGGAGTTTGCATGTTCTCCCCATGTTCTTGTGGGTTTCCGTCAGGTTCTCCGGTTTCCCCCACAGTACAAACACATGCATATAAGTGAATTAAATGAACTAAATTGGCCGTAGTGTATGAGTGTGTGTGTGAGAATGTGAGTGTTTGGGTGATTCCCAGTACTGGGTTGCGGCTGGAATGACATCCACTGTGTAAAACAATTGCTGGAATAGTTGGCAGTTCACTCCGCTGTAGCGACCCCTGATAAACAAGGGACTAAGCTGAAGAAAAAAATGGATGAATAAAAAAATGACACAAATTTATGATTAAATGTAAATTAGAGAAAATCTATTTATTTATTCATTCATTCATTTTCTTTTCGGCTTAGTCCCTTTATTAATCTGGGTTCGCCACAGCGGAATGAATCGCCAACTTATCCAGCACATGTTTTACGCAGCGGATGCCCTTCCAGCTGCAACTCATCTCTGGGAAAAAAAAATCTATTCATTTTTAATAAATAATTATAAATAATTTACTGCCATTTTGTGAATTGGAATCAAACTATGGCCGTTGTTTTGTTAGCAGACCTTGAATGCGGTATTACCTTTTGAGACATTTAGAAATAGTACACTGTAAAATATATATATATATATATATATATATATATATATATATATATATATATATATATATATATATATATATATATGACAAATATATTTATATGCTACTTTAACTTATTTTAATATGCTAATCAGATTCCAACATATTTTTAAAAAGTTATACAAACTTTAACTGTAAATATTTTTTGTCAGTTTGGTTGATGTAAGTTGAGATGACTAGAAAAGTTAATTTAATTCAACTAAAAAATATAAGGCAGTATTATTTATTTTACAATGTACAAGCAAAGTCCCTTTAAGGCAAGACATTTTACTTGGCGGCCATCTTTAACAGGCCTCTCGGGCAGTACGCTCGGGCATTCTGTCTGAATGGGGAAACATCAAATTCTCCAAAACTGTTTGCCAAGCTTACGATTACATTTTTGGAATCACCAATAAAATCAAAATATAACTGTCTCATACATTTAATTTATAAACGTTCGAATCAAACTAAATCTACATTTTTTCAGGTTGTTAATGCGCACTCGAATAGAATGAGATCATGACACCAACCTCATTTATGGCCGTGTTACATATTATCATCATCTGGATAATGCTTCGTCAGATCACACTGGTCTTCAGAAATACTTCACAACTTGTTCTTGATGATAAATCTCCTTCAGAAATGACAGTGACTCTTTGTTTACAAGTTTGTGGGTGTTTGAGTAGTTGTTATGTAATGTACGTTTGACAGGACGGACTGTACATCGCGTTTATTTCATACAGATTACAAAACCAAGTGTATTTGATTCATTTAAAAGTTCATCCTTCAAGCTTCATTGGGTATATTTCTTGTATTTGTTGAGATTCCAGTGCATTTGTTGACCACCAAACCTGTTGTAAAAGCACACGTCAGGTCCAAGCTTCTCCCATGGAGAAACGTCAGTCTACAGCGATCGATAATTGGCTCCTGTAGTAGGCAGGGCTTCAATCGCCATATTGACAGTTACACTTTTCCCCATTCAAAACTATACGAGTGACATGTCTGGTGTATTCTATAGTCTTTGGTACTAGTAAGATGTTTCACCAGTATGGACTGGTTACTATGGTGTAGCGCTGTAATTACCAAGGGGTGGTTGCTATGGCAATGTTAAACAGTTTCTATGAGTAAAAAAAGACACTTGTTTTATCATGCAGGTAAAGTCTGATCACTTATGAAAGTAACAACACACCTTTCTAAAACCTGTGTCCTGAGTTCACCAAAACCCTTCATCTACCTTCATTTCAGCGATATTAATAATTTTTCTTTTCTTTTTTTCCAGACGTAGCGATGACTAGGGGTGGAGGTTAAGAGACAAAGAGATGTAGCTAGCATGGCATTTTCAAAGTGTGATAACACAGTCCATTGCACACAGGCAATCTTTGTGACCGCATGGACAAAGGTCGCCAATTTCCAAAATGACAACAGAATAATGCATTTTTAATGAATGCGATGATAACAACGACAACAGCGTGACATTTCCACAGACATTAACCACATTTGACGTTTACAACATTTTTTTTCTCTCAGAAGCCATTAAGCTTTTTAAAATGTACACAAACTTCATACAAATGACTTGAACATGCCTTGTATTATCTAATAGCTTAAAAACGAATTAAAAGCAAATCATTAATGATATACTACTACTAAGTTATATAAAAAAATTACAGTAAAAATGTTTAGGTGAGTTATTTTTCTATCATCATATACTAAGTAAGAGCAAGTTAAATGGTGTAAATCTGTATTTTGTTTCAGAAAATATACAGTTTGTAATATTTAGAATTTCTTTCTCTGTTGATTTAATTCACTTAAACGAAACAAAACTAGGCATGGGCCGGTAAATGTTTCTGACAGTTGGATAAAAATACTGCGGTTTTACAGTATCACTGTATTGTGAATACTGCTCTAATATAAGTTATTTTTAAATGCCCAGGTAAAACAGGGAAAAAAAAAATAAAATTTCCCCTCTGAACACAGTATATTTTATTTTAGGAAACATTTAGAATATTTTTTAGCAGTAAACATGTCAGGCTAAATAGTTAAAATAAATAATTGACTTCTGCTTTCTTCCTTAATTTCAAAAAAACTAATTTCTTTACAACACATAAAAATACATTTTAAAAGCCCCTTACATATACCTTAGGAACGGTGTGACAGACTATTTTAGCGTTTTTTTTTTAAACCTTGACTTTTCCAAACCGTGGTAAACCTTGAAACCGGTTATTGTCCCATGCCTAAACAACACAACTTTAAGATTTAAAACAGAAAAAACTTGACACTCAGTATCTTTTCTTAAATAGCTGAATCCTCTGAGATGATCCTATTTTGTCTTTTTTTAAATAACTGATAGAACCAAAGATTACAATTGAGAATTTTGCCATTGCAGTGGGTAGCACAAGCGCCTCAGAGCAAGAAGGTCGCTGGTTTGAGCCTCGGCTGGATCAGTTGGCATTTCTGTGTGGCGTTTGCATGTTCTCTCCGTGATCACGTGGGTTTCTTTCGGGTGCTCCGGTTTCCCCCACTAAATTGTCTGTAGTGTGTGTGTGTGTGTGTGTGTGTGTGTGTGTGTGTGTGTGTGTGTGTGTGTGTGTGTGTGTGTGTGTGTGTGTGTGTGTTTGTGAATGAGCGTGTATGGATGTTTCCCAGTGATGGGTTGAAGCTGGAAGGGCATTCACTGCGTAAAACATATGCTGGATAAGTTGGCAGTTCATTTCGCTGTGGCGACCTCGGATTAATAAAGGGACTTAGCCAAAAAGAAAAAGAATAAATGAATGAATGAATTTTGCCACTGTATTTGCCACAGCAACAGATTCATGAATGTTTCTTTAACAGTGAAAACATTAGAAAATATCTTTAACATGGATGAATTTCCAAATTTTGCTCATGTATAAGAATTTTTGACATCAAATTAAAAACTTTGAATAGATTCTATAGTGCTTTGTAACTTGTGTTATATTAATAAAAAACATTATTTTATAATATAATAATATATTATTTTACTTTAAGCTGAAAGACAAATTCTATGCACCCAAAATCAGTGGAACATTTTTTATAATCAATCAACAGGTAATAATCAATACATAAAGGAGTATAATGAATCAGTCAACAACTCCTTCTCACTTTAAAAAACATAAATCCTCAATATCCTGAAATGAAAGATTTATTAGGATATCTTGCTTTGTCTTAAGAAAATACTTAATAAAATATCAATTAGATAATATTTTTTTACAATTTATTAAAAGTTAAACACTACCATTAGAAAATAACTGTTATTATTATATAAAAATAATATTATATTACAGACGTCACGGTGGCGCAATGGGTAGCACTGTCGCCTCACAGCAAGAAGGTCACTGGTTTGAGCCTCGGCTGTGTCAGTTGGCATGTTCTCCCCATGTTTGCGTGAGTTTGCTCTGGGTGGTCTGGTTTCCCCCACAGTCCAAAGACATGCGGGTATAGGTGAGTTAAATAAACTAAATTGGCCATAAAACATATTCTGGATAAGTTGGTGGTTCATACCGCTGTGGCGACTCCTGATTAAAAAAGGGACTAAGCTGAAAAGAAAATTAATAAATGAATGAATTAGATAATAATTCATTGCAATTTATTAGAAGTTAAACACTACGACTACTAGAAAATAATGATTATTATTATATAAAAATATTGCATTACTACTACTACTAAAAAGAATTAACATTGTAATAACAATAATATTTATAAAAATACTCTGATTCATCTTAAGAACAACAATAAAATATTAATTCGATTATAAAGTATTAGCATTTATTAAAAGTTAAATACTACCAGGGGCGGATTTAGTGATTTTTTGGGGCCCTAAGTAATTCCAGCCATGGGGCCAAAGTCCTGAAATGCACCCTTTCTCTAATTCAACCTTTTCACTACTTTTATTTCATTTTTATTTATAGTACTGTTTTTTATATCATATATATATATATATATATATATATATATATATATATATATATATATATATATATATATATATATATATATATATATATATATATATATATATATATATATATATATATACTGGACTGCTCCAAGATGGATATTTTATTTTGTAATATTATTATTACATAACATTATTATAATAATATTATGTTATAACATTATAATCAATAATATTTAATTATGTTAAAATTGTATTTGTTTAACTCTCACCAAAAATGTGGTATAATAATACGTATAATACCTATATAGTTTATAGGTATAATTTATACTTCTAAATATTTATTGGGGGCCGCCAGATTTCCTGGGGCCCTAAGCAGCTGCTTACCTCGCTTATCTGTATTGTTTTGGCTTAGAAAAGCTTTAGTTTGTATTATTCAATTCAATTCAATTCAATTCATGCTTATTTCTATAGCGCTTTTACAATGTAGATTATGTCAAAGCAGCTTCACATAGAAGTATTAGCAGGGGCGGATTTAGTTAATTGGGTGCCCTAAGCAATTCCAGCCATGGGGTCCAAAAGTTCTAAAATACACATTTAGTACTTTAATTAATTTTTATTTTGTTGTAGTAGTTGTTTATTCAATTTTAAAAATGTTTAATTATTTTGCTGTTTTTTTTATTCTTATATCACCCAATCACTCTTTTTCTACATTTTGTCTTAATGCAAAATAATAATAACAACATGTAAAGCGTCTTGTAAAACTTTTTAAATGATTTGTTTTCTTCAAACGAATTCACAAATAAAAATTATATGTAAAATATAACATTTTTAAAACTAAATCTTTACCTAATTTGACTGCTGGACTTCTTAATGATTGAGGATGGGGGATACATTTGCACAGGTGTAATAAACATTAAACTTTAATTTTTTTTTATTTATACAAAATATGATAGAAAATTAAGTTATACATAATTTACAGGTATAATTTATACTTCTAGGTATATAAATTGGGGGCCCTAAGCAGCCGCTTACCTCGCTTATTGGTTAAATTCGCCCCTGAGTATTGGTATATTAATTAATTTATTCAAAGCTAAATACTACTACTCAGTAATAATAATAATAACAATAAGAATAATAACAATTATTATTGTTATATGTCATGTATAAATGTTGCAATATGTTTTTATTGTTACACATTTGAGGCCTGTTTTAGGCAGGTAAAATTGAGAAAACGTGTGTTTCATTTTAAAAATATGAAATATTAACAGTTTTTAGAATATATTCAGATCAGTTTTCTATCTGCTAGGAAAAATAAAGGAAATAGCATGTCTGATTTCAGATCAGTACCTGAAGACCCCGTTGGCATGGATCTGAGACCCGTCTGAGATGACTGACAGGCTTCAGACGAACCAGGCGGAGAATGGCGCATTGGCTTCATCGTCCCACCAATAGGAAGACGCGGCGTTATAATTATTGTATTTGGACCAATCGGAGCGAAGGAAGGGGGCGGGAACATCGCGAGTGGGTAGCAACAGTTGCCCGGGTGAGGACGAAGCGCCATAGCCACGGTAGTCGTGGTGACAAGAACCCAGCAACGAGAATCAACAACAACAACAGCCCGATTCATTGAAAAAAAGCGTATTAAATCAAACGCGCGGCTGGAAAAGTCTCTCGGAATAAGAGGTGATTCCGTTTTTTATATTTCATTTGCAGTCACTATGTGGAAAGCAGAAACAGGTGCGAGGATGGGGATATTTTTAGCGTCTGTCGATGTCCAATAATCACGATTGGTAACCGGGATTGCTAAGCGATCGAGTCGCGCGCTAGCCAGATGCGTCTCGCTAACGATAAGCATTAGCATCATCCTCACCAAAAGCCGCTCGTTGTTATGACGATATACTAGATAGGTTGTACAAAATGGCGGGTGTTGTTTGCAATAATACGTGAGTCTCTCCGTACACATTGCTGGATAGCCAGCCACCCATCCATAGCATTCGGCTATCGTTGCTAAGGAGCCAGGTGTTATAAACGCTGTTGGCATAGTTACACCGACGACCACGCTGACAAACCTGCAGTTATAGCTTGATAACCCAGACCGGTCTCCCGTTCCTAACCCGACTGACCGCTGGATGATTATTGAACATCAACACACATGTACTAACACATTTCATATGATTCAGCGCATTGTAAATAATATCCAAAGGTCTCCGTGCAAAGCAGGGCATATGATTGCGCAGCTGCTGCTATTGTACGTCCATAAATTACATCATTTTTGGTTCATTGTATATTGAATCATTCTGTTGCTTTGTGTGATTATGGTAGCCACGTTTAAATGATTTATTTATTGAGACTCCAATTTATTTATGAGCATTTATTTGCACGTTTTGAAGAGCAGACTGGTTTTGCTGTATCTTATCCAATGTGCCAATTATAACGTTACATTAATCATCAGGAGGGGTCAATTTTTTTGGTAATGTTAGTTTGTGTAATACATCCTTCAGTCGTTTATTTATATTTCAAAATTACATCTAATTTATTAATAAACATATTTAAGTTTTCAGTGTTTGGAGGGATATTTAGTGTATTCTGACTTGATTAGCTATTTCAGAGGTAGGTCAAACTATATAAACTGTGCGTCTAATTTGACTTTACTTTCAGGCTGTATCCAGAAACAAACCATTTTTTATGAGAAAACAATCCTGTGTACACTTACCGTGTCAATCTGTGTTCTAGATCTGCAGTTTCAAACGGTTTCTCTCATAGACTGATTAGCGCAATTACGCATTCACAATGGTATGATGAACCATAATAGGGGTGGTCAAATGTATATTTATATTATCTATCATTTTAATTATTAACATTATTGCTTGAAATACAGATCTGAGCGAACTATTTCTCAGTATTACAGGGCTGACCCCCCATACATCTTGTTTTCATGTCCCTCAGATCAAGCTTTAATAAAGGGAAGAGGGATAATAAAGGGATGTGTCAATCCCCCCCAAAATAGAGCTGCATGATTCTGGCTAAAATGAGAATCTCTATATATATATTTTTTTTTTGCTTAAAATATAGATCACGCTTTTCTCACGATTCTATAGATGTAAAATAAAGGTGAATATGAGTAGGCTATTATTACTGTTATTTTTTAAACATATGGTAAAACAACAATGATAATATTATGTGTAGGTCTACTGTTGGTTAAACTGCTAAATTTTGAATAGACTTTGAATGGTGGACTTGAACAGACTTTAAATTTGTCCTGGTCATTAATGCACAGTAAAGTGATGGCATCAGAATACAACTGTTCATAATTCTGATGTTGAATTATTATGTTTGAGATATATGCTTGCAATCTGTCATTGACAACATTATTAGACCATTTTTTCCACTGGTAAAATCAGACATTTGTCATTATCAGATTCCCTCTTGCATTATATTCAACATTATATACAGTAGACTACTAGAGTAGTTATACTGACACTGTTAAACATTTATTCTCATGCACAACACTCTGTGTTTGCTATGAAAGAAAAACATTAAATGCTTATCGTAATCATAACTCTAAAATGGTAGAATGGTAGAAAATCGTAGAAATGCTGGATTAAGATCATCTAGGGGTTAAATCAAGATCGCGATATTTTTCGATTTATCGTGCAGCTCTACCACAAACTGCCCTGTAACCCTGATCTTACCTATTGATGAATACAATAATATTTAAACTTATACACGGTTCAACACAGGATTTTATCTAATGGTCCAATCAGGCCAATCATTCAGATTTTTACTTGCCCTGGCAAAATTTTTACTGTCCCCACCAAAAAAAACATTGCTATTTTAGCCACATATTTTAAATAATGTATTAGAAATAACATCCGTGAATCTAGAATTTTAATATTTAAAAATGCTAATAAATGTATAATGAGCAAAATTCAGTGTTTTGCAAACAAAAAGAGCAGTATGGAAAATGTGGAGGTATTTTATTGCAGTTCGAAATTATTTAACAACAGGTTAAAATTTGCAAAACATCACTTCATTTTTTTCGTCTTGTTGTACCCACATAAATGTCTGCTTTCAAGACGTTAGAAACAAACGTTTTCTTTTCCCCTTATAATTTGATGTTGCCGTCACTTCACTGTACAGGTTGTTACCAGGTTACAAAAAAAAATAGCATATTCAAAACATCAAATCAGATAAGAGGAACCAAAAAGCAATATGGTGTTTATAATATCACAGAGAAGGTAGCATCTAAAGACTTCAAAGCATAAACTTAAAATGCACGCAATTAACAAATAGTCGCATGCAAATGAAACCTTAGTGACAAGGCAGCACTGTCACGATCGGGCCAGTAATGATCCTGTCTATTGTCCCAAGCATCTCTCACGCTGGCCCTGTGCCATCAGGCAGTCCTCATTGTTGAGTCCTGTTTTATTATAGAAATGTGCATTATATGTTATTCCTAATAATATTATAAAAGGGTTTATTCATAAATAGCAGTAGAATAACAATAACTAGAATAACAACAACAAACATTGTACTTGCTTTTATGCAATTAAAGGCTTTGTAAAAGGTCATAAATAAGAGCTGAAGGCATTAAATGTTGCATGCACAGCAAAAATGATATTATCTTCCTCCTTTTTTGACAGCACAAATATCTAAATATCCTCAAATCTACACTGTAAAACCCCAAAAGTTAAGGTAGCTCAAACCATTTGAGGAAACCAACTGCAACAAATCATTTAAGTAAAAAAAAAAAACTAATCCTAATGAGTACTGTGAACTTAATCCATTTGAGCAAATGACGCAATTTGAGCACAGTAAAATCCAATAAATGAGGAGAACTCAAATCAACTGAGTACTGTAAAACTCAATAAGTTAAGGCAACTCAAATTGTTTAAGGAAACCGATTGCTACAAACCATTTGAGTTAAAAAAAAACAAATCGGTATGAGTACTGAGAACTTACCCCATTTAAGTTATGTAATGAGGTATTTAATTAACTCATTACCTTCAACAATGAGTTCAAAACTCTTTTCAAATGAGTAGAATTAACTTTCAGTCAATTTTAAGTTAACTACACACAATTCATTTGATACAGTTGACTGTTGGGTTTTACAGTGTACAAATATATATATATATACTTGAGATACAAAATGAACAAATTTATTGTGCTTTTTTAAAGAGCCCATATTATGGCTTTTTGAAAATGCCCTTCCATGTAGTGTGTCACACAGCTCTAAGTGAAGTGAAATATCCAGCTAAGGCTTAAATCTGTAAGTGTACAGTGTTTAAAACTATTGATTCATCTATAAAAGAGTCGACTCATAGTGCTTCAAACGAGTCGTCTTGATAACGAGTTATTAGGTGTTTCGCGATGACGCAGCTACGAAACACAAGTAGTTGCACGCGCAAGCCCGGGAGATTTGAAACCTGCGGCCCCGCCCACTAACAGAAAAAAGTCACACACACACACACACAGAGAGACACACACAGACACCGGTAGAATGAAGTCACGCTGTGCAGATGGAGATTATTGACAGTTCACCCAAAGATGAAACCTTAGCATATAGCCTAGCCTTGAGCAGATCGAGAGCCTCTGGAAACTACCTGCTTACAAAGAAGACTTCATCAGTTTGTTAAAGGAAGGATCGGTAAAGACTGTCAGAACAAGGATCAGTGGATCATGAATCAGTTTCTTCCCCCATTTCACCAGTGTAAGTACGTGCGATTAAAATTGTTGCCTCGTTTACTCTAGCTTGCAAATTATGCATTTAGTTGTGTTTTGTTACTTGTAACCGCGTGTGCTGTATCAGGTTAACTCTTTATATTCTCATATTGCGTGTAAAGCTACGTTGAAAACGCGACGCGTGCCGCTTTGTTTATGGATAGTCAGCTATGTGTGTGTGTGTAATGTGTGTGTGTGTGGCTCCTCTGAGGACGGTCGTTTGTGTGAGTGTCTCCTCTTAGGAGGTTGATGTGTGTGTGTGTGTGTCTCTGAATAGGGTAAAGCTCTAGGCAAAGGGTGATCAAAGGGACCCGTTTGTAAAGTGAGGACTTTAGGGGGTGTCGCGGTTGAAATCTTAGGGTTGTAATCGCGGATGTAACTGAGGACGCGGAGGGGGAGGGAGGTGTCGCCGCCGCGCCGTCTCTATTCTGGACGCGCCGGCCCTGTGTGTGCGTGTGTGTAAAAAGAGCAAGTAGATTGCTAGGACATATCCTCGCCAGTTCTTGGACTTTTTGCTTGATAAAATAGTTAGTCGTCAGTATTTTCTAGTCCATCTTCTGTGTTTACATTCACCCACTGGCAGCCAAAATCCACTATGAAGCGTGTGTGCACTGTGACTACTTTTATATTGTTGATAATCTGCTGGGCATTTCACTCTGTCTCGCCCTGAAGCCTGTCAGTGTCGTCGACCAATCGCAGCAGCCTGTCATCGGTCCAATCAGCGCAGATTAGCTTCGCGCTGAGGACGGGTTTGGGTACAAATGAATCGCTGAACGATTCATATGGGAGTCGCTGGGATAACTAGGTAAAAATAAATGCATATTATAAGACCATCAAAGTGTTGTTTGACCTTGCATGCATATTAGACTGTTGTTGGAGACCCTTACAACCTAAATATGACCCTATTTCATCTATAATATGGGCTCTTTAAAGACTGAACAAAATGCAAGGAGTTTATGCTTATAACAAGAACAAATATCCACCAATGGGTTATTAAATATGCAGATATTTGTTCTTGTTTAAATGTGAACTTGCTTTGACTTGATCAGTTTCACAGAAAACATTGTTTCGTATCTCATGCCATTTTACATCCTGAGTGTACTTTGATTAAGGAATCTTTAGACATTTATTTTTTTTATTTTATGTTTATTGTGAACACTCAATTGAGTACAATCATACAACATTTCAAGGTACATTTGAATCTCAGTATGTGACCTTAAATGACATAGAATTTACATACTTATTGTCAGGTGTACTAACTATACATAGTACTCAAATTTTGTTAAATTATAAAAAGAAAAATAGCATAAAAAAAAGAAAATAATAAAAATTAAAGGACTATTTATATCCAGGGTGAGAACGCATGTCATAGTATAATTCCCTCCTAAATAATCTCAAATGACCATCTTCATTAAACACAATACAATATGAATATATATAAACATATATGTATACACACATTAGCATATATATACAGTTAAGCATCTTCTATTTGTTTATAGCAACAACATCAGGTCTTCAAACTGAAATACATGCAACCCATTTCCTCCATTGTCCCAGGAATATATCCTTCTTTAAATTAACTGCAGAAGTGATTTTTTTTTCTCATTGTATAGATCTCAATAGTTGCATCTATCTAATTATTTAAGGTTGGTCGCTCTTACTGTAGCCATTTGCATGTGATTACTTTTTTACTGGAATCTTTAGATGTTTCAATTTGAAAACAAGGCTGATTATTTACATTTTTTTATATTTGATCAGAAGGGAATGTAAAAGTGGTGTCAATATTTTATGATCAGAGTTATTCAAACCATTGAGTGCTCATATAAAATTGCATGCAGAAAACAGATGTATAGTCTTTCCTTCAAATGAGTCTTTACTAAAGGTCTTAAAACTAATTAGTGAACACATCTGTAAATTGGAAATGCTGTAGAAGTGACAAATGCCTAAAAAGGTCTTTTATAAAACCATGCAAGTATACAAAAGGAAAAAATATGTAGACATTCTTGATTTGAAAAATGTTCACCCTTTTCCTATGATGCTTTGCAGCATTTATAGGAGTAACTTCCATTAAACTGTAAACAAATTCTAAAATTATTTTTGTATGGGGTACAATGAAATGGCTTTATTCTCTTCTCAATTTGTCCATCGAATATAAAAAGACAACATATTAGAAATCCCATGAATAACCCCTGAAAACAAGGCTTTCCTCTGAAATAGCACAGATTGAATGTTAATGTACTACAGGTAATACAGAGAGCCAATAATCTGGAGGAACAAAACACACTGTACTCAAAAGACCTTTGGCCACAGATATGCTTGTGATACTGATGGTAATGTTTTAATAACAAGTCGTGTAACAAATTTTTTTTCATGTTGGATAAAAATATAACACAAAGATAAAGCTACTTCTCACATTACTGTGGATATGGATCAGTTGTAGAGCAACCTTATTATCTGAAGTGATTTGTTTCAGTTCTTTTTAATGCAGGCTTGAGTGCCCCCAAACAAATGTGCAACCTATCATTTAAAAAGCAGTAGTCACATGCTGATAAAGGTGGATAGCATCATTAAATCATGCATTTAGAGAAATTTGAGTAACAGCAATGAAGTAAATTAGTAATGACTGATGAAATTTATAGCATTTAACAAATTCTGGGAACTAACATTGAGATTTAAAGTGTTAAAGATCTTGAAAACAACAGTTGTTATGTTGTTTTATTAGAAGAAAGCACCTTATTTTGAATTTGTTTCATTGCGAACTTTGTGTTCTTTTCAATGGCGAGTGCCCTCATTCATTTGCAAGCTGTGATCAGGTTACTGGTAACAGGACACCAAACACTCTGCCTTAACCTTCCCTCCTCTTCTCTTTGCTGGCCCAACAATGCTTGTAGTCTTTAGGGCTTTCATATAATTGTGTAGTTGTACCAAGGCCGTGTTTAGTAAAGGTGATTAGTGTAAATAAAGATCCCTACTGTTATTGGCCATAGACTTTTTGAATCATTGGGCCACTTTTAGCCTTCACCCTAACTTCCCTAGCAACACCCAGCCTTCCCCTAACACATCCGAACTTCCCTAAAAACCCTCAGCCTCCCCCCAACAAATAACATTCTACAAGTTTCCTTTTGCAAACATAGGACTTCACTCACTCATTGTTTTCTTATTAGGGACATTCATTTTGAACTGTAACAGACAAAGATGTTCATTAATGTTCATCAAGGTCATTAATCAGTTGTATAACGTGCTTTCTGTTAAATCTTTTTTAATGTCAGGTTAATTTAATAGAAATTCAGGCAGAAAATTCTACAATTAGATAGCAAAGTGGAACAAAAGATATCTTCAGCCACTGCCATATCACTTTGTAATCCAAGGCCGGTTGGACTTAAACAGATATATATTAAATAAATATAGACCTAAGCTTGTATATATGCATATTTAGCAAAAAAAAAACTTGAAATGCATTGTTTCTTTGCCTGATTAAAGGGATAGTTCACCCAAAAATGAAAATTCTGTCATCATTTACTCACCCTTGGCTTGTTCCAAACCAGTAAGATTTGTTTTGTTTTGTTGAACACAAAAGAACATAGGAGAAATTTGGAAAACATTGACTTCCATAGAATTTGTTTTTCTTAGGATATCAGTGGTTACAGCTTTCTTCAAACATTCAACAATCTTTTATGTTCAACTAGGGTGAACTATCCCTTGCACCCTTTATCTTTTTTCATATTTTGTCCTTTCGAATCAAAGTTTGTAAAGATTCTCCTTGTAGCTGGTTGGTTTGGTCCATGTCTTTTATAATCAGGGCTGGACCATAAGGACTGTACGATGGCCCGGGCAAGCGTGCGAGATGCTTGGTACAGTAGACAGAATCGTTACTGGCCCGATTAAGTTTTGCCTGCCTTGTCACTAAAGTTTAATTTAGCTGCAACTGTTTGTCAATTGTGTGCAAATATGGTGCTTTCACACCTAGACGTTTGTTTCGGAACCTGTCTTGTTTGCGTAGTTAGCGCGGATCGTTTGGCATATGTGAATCTCGCAAGCACAATCAGATCTGTGCCAAAACAATCGGTCCAAAAGATCGCCTGAAACGAACTCTGGAGTGGATCAATTATAGTGAGAAAGCAAAATGATCCAACGAACTAACAAACCAGACTATATCACAGTGTATTATAGTTGTGTAGGTTAATAGCCATATATACAGCGATATGAAAAGAGAATTATGAGTAGGTAGGGATGTTATTTCTACTGGCATGGTTTCATGTTGAAATAGCACTGAGAGCTTTTATGCATTGACTGAAATACTATCTGATATTTTTCCTTATTTTAATTTTACAGTATTTTGTATTAGGCCTATTGTTTTGTTCATTTCTGCACTGACACCTTGAAAGAAAAATCAACATTGATCTGCTTCATGATTTGACTGCCGACTTGGTTGAGTTATTTCTCTTAAAAATTTAAACCTATAATGCATAATTATAGCCAACGCTTTTTAAATAGATAATCCGACCCCGGATTATTAAAGGGACTAAGCTGAAAAAAAAATAAATGAATGAATAAAAGCAGTTTTTAATTTTTTAAACCATTTTAAGGTCAAAATTATTAGCCCCTTTAAGCTATATTTCATTTAAGCTACAGAACAAACCATCATTATACAATAACTTGCCTAATTACCCTATCCTGCCTAGTTAACCTAATTAACCTAATTAAGCCTTTAAATGTCACTTTAAGCTGTATAGAAGTGTCTTGAAAAATATCTAGTAAAATATTATTTACTGTCATCATGACAAAGATAAAATAAATCAGTTATTAGAAATGAGTTATTAAAACTATTATGTTTAGAAATGTGCTGAAGAAATCTTCTCTCCGTTAAACAGAAATTGGGGAAAGAAATAAACAGAGGGTCTTATAGTTTAGAGGGTTTAATAATTCTGACTTCAACTGTATATATGAATATGCATGAGTATATATATGAGTATGTATACAATTATGTTTGGCTTTTGACACATTATTTAAAATATGTGGCTAAGAAATAGCTATTAACTTCTTTTTTTTGGTGGGGCCAGTAAAAAATTGGGCAGGGAAAGTAAAAATCGAAACCACTGGCCTGATCGGGTCAGTAGAAAAAATTCTTAGCATTGAACCCTGATAATGCTTTAATAATTAAAAAAATAATAATTGGAAAAATACTTTCATATTTACTGAAAAATTAGGCAGCCTAGGCCCCACATTGAAATGCGTGATTTTGATTTGTTAGTCATGACATTCAAGGTCACCTGTTTTCTAATTCTGATTATCGTCAAAATACATCTACAGCTGTATAATAATGTTCGACCTGGTATTCAAGCTTGATGCTACTTTATGTCTGTTGTTTCTTGGGCACACTCTCTCTTATTTCAGTGAAAGAGACAGGGCTGTTTTGGACATATCTACTATATTTACTGTAAAATTCAAATTTAAGACTTCTGTATTAATAGTAAACCTATTGTTGAAGGGTGTTAGTGTGAATGTTTTGTACACTAATGGACTATAAGATAATAAGTTAGATTAATACATTAACTACACAAAAACACATTGTACAATAGAAATCTACCCTAAATTTGAAAACTTTACAGCTGAGGAGAAAAATGAAAGTTTGAACCAATTTGTTTTACTAATAGGAGTTCTGTATCGAATACCAGAAGGGAGTAAATAAAATTTGTGGTGCATAGGATGGGAATCATCTGACAGAATACTCTGAGCTTTACTCAAAATTTGTCTATGGTATAACTGAGCCATTGTCATCTAATTTGTCCATGTTATTTTTCCTCCTACATTCACAATTTTCTCCAAACAACTCTTATTTTTCACACTTAGAAAATTGAACCAACAAAGCAAAGAAAAAGAAACAGTGACTGAATGTGTGAACTCTAAAACATTCACATGAGTGATTTATCTATATTAATCTATATTTATCTATAATTTATCTATATTTCTGTTAGCAGTTCAATCTTTGCTGCCCCTTCTTACACAAAATATTAGTATTAACAGAAAATGACTTTTTATTAACTATGACAGTACCCAAATACTTGTCTGTGAAATTAAAATAAAGTTCTTTAGATGTCATTATCAGTATGTTAGTCTTAAGCATATCTAGAAGTTAGAGTGCTCCAAAACAGTGACAAAATTCACATTTATAAGGTAATGTCAACAATAATTCTGCTTCTCATCAAATCTTCTGACCAATCAAATGCTCTTTAGTATCTAACATGTCCCGCCCTCTTCAAAACACTATGGGCTCTATTTTAACAATCTAGGTGCAAGGTCTAAAGCGCATAGCGTAAAAGCATTAAGGGTGTGTCCGAATTCACTTTTGCTATTTTAAGGATGGAAAAATATGCTCTGCGCCACGGCGCATGGTCTAACAGGGTTGTGCTTATTCTCTTAATGAGTTATGGGTGTGTTTTGAGAATAAACCAATCAGAGTCTCATCTCCCATTCCCTTTAAGAGCCAGTTGTGTCGTGCCATGACGCATTTGCTATTTACATGGTGGACTTTGTAAGTAGAAAAACTGAATGCTTCACTAGTGAGAAAACAGTTAAACAGAGCATCTGCAGCACGAATATAAAGAATGAGCCTCCTCCAATTGGCCTTTACTTTCACTTTCACTTTCACTTTTTCGTGGATAAGGAAACGTGCTGTACGCACTCCACTGAAGATATCCATGAGCCTACATAATTAATTTCGTTTGTAAAGTGCAAAGATTTGTAAACAAATAAATGAACAATAATAATGAAATGTGCTCAAAAAACTGAGATCTATCCAAACACACGTCCTATGCCCCATATGGTCCAAAATCCAACAGGTGAACAAATCTAAGCTTGTTTTTAATACAACAAATACAAATATACATATAATAAATAATAATACTAATAATAACATTATACAAAAGCAAGTTGTTGTGTATAAACTGAAAAAAGCCCCCCGAGGCATGAAGGCAGTGGTTATTATATTTATGTAGAACGTAATAATTTTTGTAATATTTTATTCATTTAATTCTTTTTCATTTGTAAAGATATTTGCATATTGCTGTACATCCTGTGTGTTTTAAGCAATGTGTAAGTGAGGCGCACAACTAAAGCGCTCTGCGCTGGACTTTAGACCTGCTTTCAGTTGGTCTATTGCGCAGTCTATTTCAGATCCTCTAAATAGCAACGCATCAACAATGCGCCTTAACACACCTCTTTTCTAGACTGGAACACCCATGAGTCCACAAAGTGGTGCAAATAGATTTGCTATTTATACAACATGGTGGAAAAAAAGGAAAATTAAGGTTGCGCTGGTCTGAAAATAGCAACACGTCGGGGCAAACCGGGGCAAACACTTCTTGCGCCTTATTGCGCCGGGTGTATGATAGGGCCCTAATTCTATATGCACTTAAGCTCAACCACTCTCAATGGCACAGCTATGGACATAAACAAAATGAAATTGGCTGTTTTTAAAAAAGGGTAGGAACTAATATATATCCCGCTCTGTCTTCATGTTTCAGTTGAGATTGTCAAACTAAATAAAATAAAAAATATTTAAAAAATGCACATTTCAAAGCACTTCAGGGACCCTTTAAAATGCTCTCTAATAAGTGATATGACTGTACATAATCTCTTAAACGTCCTTTTTGTTTGAACTTGGCTAAAAGATGTTGTAAACAGCAAAAAACTTCAAGTTTCATTAGTCAACAACCTAAATGTCTAATCAAACTTCATGTGTAATTATTTACTTATGTGCAGGAAGTAAAATGGTCATGCACGTCATAAAATAAACCCCTTCATGGTGATACACACTCTTCCCTCAAATCGGGGTCCTGATGAAAACTCTCTCAGATTTATTTTGTTTATTTTATACTATCCTGTGTGACCCAATAACTGATTTACCCTTTTATTGCATTCAGACCAGGGTAACCCAATGGCAACTCCAGCATACGTTAGGGAGCTGCAGCAGACCTCCCAGCCTCAAGGGGGCAGTGTCACTCCTACAACAGGACAGGCCTCAACCGTGACGGCAGGCCCTCAGCAATTCCTGGCTGAACTTCAAACTACAGGAGCCACGCCCTCAGCAGCCCCGCCCACAGGTCGGACCACGCCTCCCACTTCACAAGCACAGAAGAGCCAGGCGATTGCCCAGGCTCCACCCACACAAGCCCCGCCCACTCAAACTCAGTACGTCACGGCTGAGATTCAGAGCTCACCTACACAGTCCAGCAATGCTCAGAACACACCACAGTACATTGTTGTCACAGTTACAGGTAAGAACTAATCAACCCCTTGATGAATGGCTATGATGAATGAGAACAAAATATATACGCTCAAAATTACGCTTGCTGTTTGTTCAAACTACTTATTTAAATGAGCTAAAACATCACAAATCTTTAGTTTCTTCGCAAAAAATCTATTATGTTTATTCCACTTAACTCTAGGGATGTAATGATTCACCTGACTCACGATTTGATATGATTCACGATACTAATCTCACGATTTGGTCAATTACTTGAAACAAATTTAAGGTGAAGAGCCCTTTAATTGCTCTCCTTTGAGCAAGCGGAGCTGCAAATCATCCCGTTGGCGTGGTTTGGCTAATTAATGATTATTTTTTGTGTATAGACGTCTGTGACACTAGTTTTTCACTGTGTTGACGTTTTATGTGCATCATATTTGTTGTTCTGTTAAGAGTTTGTAAACGTCTTTTTGCAGTATTTGCACATTTGTCTGCCACACTTTACCGCTGTCATTTTACTCTGCCGCCCCACCTCTTGCTCACCGCTTATGTGCAAGTAAAGCAAGATTGTGCCTGTAACAGCGCCCCCTCTGTTCAAAACCGGTATTGCGATTCATTCGGTTTGAATTGGCACATATTTGAATAGATTTTCAACTGACTCACGATGAATCGTTACATGCCTACTTAAATCTGTAAAACTTTTAACTTAATTTCTTTATGTTGCCCCAACACTGATCACTTCTGTGGAACCCAGCATTTTTTTTTCAGCGTATATAGATATATGTGTGTGAAAACAAAAGCCTTTGATCATTTTCATGCATGGATATTTTGACATACAATTTTGGTAATAGATCTTTCATCTGATTATGCTAATTGAACTGTATGAAGGCAACATATACTTTTTATATCTTCCCATCCCTCTTTACTGATGCCTCTTATCTGATAATGTGTCAACTTGCCACTCACCTGCGATCAACCAATATCAAACCATAAGCATTCAATCAGATCTCCATGCACAAATTAAGTTTGTCCTTCAAGAAGCTGTTATACAATACCATAGGGAAGAATTTCTTGCTGACTATAAGAGTTTTGTCTTTTCTTGTATTTCTCTAGAGGGTTCTCTACACTCCAGTGACTCTGTCTCAGATTCCAGTCCTCCTGCTGCTGTGGTCCAGACTGGAGTTCCCACACAGGTAGTGCAGCAGGTACAGTCGGCCCAACAGGTAAAACTAACCCTAACCCACAAAACCATGTGCACACCTCTGAAGTGCCATACAATAGTGTTAAATGAACAAATAATTCAAATAGAAGTCTTCAAAAGTACTTGGTCAAAGTACAAAAAGTACTTGGTAAAGTAATTGGTCAAAAATGACAGCTTTGCATTTAGCTTTACTCAGTTCACTCAAGTCCAGTGGTCTAAATAGATAATGACAAAAATATATACAGTAGAAACCCTCTGGAATTATTTAGCTTATCAAAATTTGATGATCACAAATAACACTATACATGAATAAACCTATTCGATAACTATGAGACAACATAAATAGTTTTGATCTGCCTTGTAACATAAAAAATACAAACCAATGTGAGTTTCTTGCATGGTGTTTTCTTTCGTGCAATATGGTGTAATTAAATAAATTTCAGTTAGATCAGAGGACATGCTGCTGAAGCTTAGAAAACTGGGAGAGGATTTCTAAACACCTGGGCTTTAGTGAGTTCACAGATGGGGAATTCAGCACTGCTTGTGGTTTGAGTTTTCTAGAACAGCAGTTCGTAGAAAAGCAGTCCTAAAACATATGAAGCTCGACCATAGAAGGATTTTTTTCTGCTATTAGAAAAAACACAAACACACTACCGTTCATGAGCATTTATAGTCACCACATAGAAAAACCAATTCTATCCATTTTTTAAAAATAAATGTGTTAATGTTTTACCCATTTTAAAGGGAAAGTTCACGCAAAGCTGAAAATTCTGTCATCATTTACTCACCGTTCGTTTGTCCCAAACCTGTGTTTGTTATTATTTGATATTTTTCTGCTGAGCTTAAAAGAAGATATTCTGAAGAAAGCTGGAAACTGGTACAGGGTGTCCGCGGGGTCTTAATTCAATTCAATTCATGTTTATCTCTATAGCGTGTCAAAGCAGCTTAACATAGTTCTAGCAAAGAGCAGATTTCAGAGTTGAAGTTCAGTTTTAGTTCAGTTCAGTGTGGTTTAAATTTCACTGCTGAAAACACTGAAGAGCAACTCCACCGAAGCGCAGCTCCACAAGTACCGATCCGAGCAAGCCAGAGGCAACAAAAAGGCAAAATTTTAGGCCTTAAAAGGTCTTAAATCTACTGAAATATTGTGTTGCTGGTCTTAAATCTTTTTATTTAACAAGTCTTACTTTGTTCATGTATAGCTACCCAATCTGGCCATTAACACCCATACAATCGCCAACAACCCCAATCTCAATAAAACGTTTAACTTTTAACTTATTTCAAAATAGCATTTGATTACTTTCCTTACAGTAACATCTGTTTACATGTTTTCCATTTATTTACTGCAGAGGATACAGACCTGACCTAGATTTTTAAAATTATTAAATTATTATTATCTAATACCTAATATCTAAATTACTATTATCTAATAATTTTTTGATAGGTCAAGTGAAAATCTTTTCCTAATGGGATATTCGAAAAAAAACATCCGTACCATTTAGCCCTGCATAAGTTTAAAATTTCATTCATAATGGTGTTAAAATTTCTAAAACCTGCAGAAACCCCGTGGTAAACATTGACTTCAATATTATTTGTTTTCCCCACTATGAAGGTCAGTGTATAACAGATACCAGCTTTCTCTTAAACACCACTTAGTAGATTTACAGCACAGCTGTAATTCTCCAAAGATTCTTGTAAATCTTCTGGTAATCTTTTTGGAAGGTTAACAAACTGTATATCAACAGGAAAGCAACTAAGGGTATGTGTAAAAATGGAAACCCTATGCATTTTGACTATTCGTTTGTGTTTTTTGGACCTGAAAATGCTACTTTTGAAAAAATGTTTTCACAGTACGAGTGTTAGAAAACAATACTGTTTTTGTCTCCATGTAAGCTACAAATGTGATAATACAATTAATTGTTCGGTTTATAGGCATGCACTTGATAAACAAAACGTGTATGTGCGCAGACACTCGGCTGGCATGAATAATACAGCATTTTTATTCGTTTTTGTGGATCCATGTGAATGGGTACTATTTTGACAATGTTAGCATCTGAATGCGAAACCTTTCAAAAACTAAAAAGGAAAAACCTTTAGGCTTTAAATGAATCATTGTTGAATAAACATGTCCTACATGTCAAAGTGTACATGATCCATCACAAGAATCTATTCACCTTATTCTCCGCGTACGAGTGGGCGCAGCCATTTGAATTATTTTGGCTCGAAACTTCCGGTCTCATTCACTCCCATTCATTTTTAAACGTTAAAAACAGCTCGTTTTGCTGCTTGGTGTTGCAAACTGATATTTTCTTAATATATTATTCTACTTTGTCTGTACTGTAATGCAAACACTTGTTTGTAGAGTAAGTAGTTTGACCGTTTTTTTGCCGTTTATTATTCCTAGTCATTTCTCCCATAGGCAGCTGAAACGGAAGTTCTAAAACAATCGCAAAAACGCGGGCACTTCCGCATTGAAGAACAAGGTCAATATAATATGCAGTTTTATATTTTATCATTTGTCCAGTACAATAACATTTATAGTGCAAGACCCCAAGAGGTGATTTGTTGTTTTTATCAGAATTATGTTTATTTTGTGCATAAAATTAATGAAAAGTGACATTTTGGCATTTATAGCATTACAAAATAATTATATTTCAAATACAAAGTGCTGGGCAGCACGGTGGCTCCGTGATTAGCACTGTCGCCTCACAGTAAGAAGGTTGCTGGTTCAAGCCCCAGCTGGGCTAGTTGGCATTTCTGTGTGGTGTTTGCATGTTCTCCCTGTGCTGGCATGGGTTTCCTCTGGGTGCTCCGGTTTCCCCCACAGTCCAAAGACATGCGCTATAGGTGAATAGGATGATCTAAATTGGCTGTAGTGTATGAGAGGGTGTGTGAATGTGAGGGTGTAAGGGTGTTTCCCAGTACTGGGTTACAGCTGGAAGGGCATCCGCTGTGTTAAACATATGCTGGATAAGTTGGCGGTTCATTCCGCTGTGGCCCCCCCGCTGATGAATTAAGGGTCTAAGCCTAAGGAAAATGAATGAATGATACAAAATGCTGTCCTTCTTATCTTTCTATTCAATAAACATTACTGAAAAAATAGGGCAGTTTCCACCAAAATATTAAACATGTTAATAATAAATGTACAGTCAATCGATTACAATGATTTCTGAAGGATCATGTGACACTGAAGACCTGCTATATTTACCCTAGCTGTCACTGGAAAAAAAAAACGTTATAATACATAACAGATAAATAGATAAAAGATGGATACTAAATTAAATTGAGCAGTATTCAGGGTAACATGATCTGTAAATCACTGTCCCAGAATAAATGGCTTTTTTATACCACAGATATGACTATAGAGTCTTTAATTTCATTTTAAATACAAGCACTATTCATTTCTTCAGGGGTAAGATTTTTTCATTGAGACTTTTTATTGTCTGAGATGGTTCCTTCTGTAACTTTCTTTATTCTATGGAAATACTTTCACACAAAAAGCTGTGAACTGTGACCGGGTTTCAATAAAATAGACAGTGGTTTGTCATTCTCACAATAGCTTGTTCGCTGTGCTAATGTAGTTCATTTTTCAATTTATCAACAGAGGTCAGTGGTTCAAGCCACATCTCAGACAACAAAAACAGAGCCGGGCACGCAGCTGAATGTCACCAGCCTACAGTCTGTGCACCTGACACAGGAGGTGAGCAGTAACACTCATGCAGATGTGCTATTATGTTAGTAGAGACTGGCTTTGCAGTTTATTAGATTCCTATGATGTCCACTGTCTATCTCTATCTTTCGGTAAAATGCATTTCATTTCAGAAGACATTTCATATTTCATTTTCTAATGTTCACACCTATCTACTTTTTAATGTACTGCAGTGAAGGGGTCATGACATGGATTTCTGATAATATAATATAATAAATCCTTTAAATTTGATTTATAATGTTTTTTTCAAAATACAGAGATGTTTTTAACTCATTCTAAACCTCTGTATGTTTTTTAATTGTTTTCAGTGGAAATGCATTCAGTGCAGTATTTGTTTTAAAGAAACACTCCAGTTTTTTGGAAATATGCTCATTTTACAAGTTCCGTAAAGTTAAATACCATTTTTTAGAGTTAGTTACCATTTTTGAAACTATTTAGATGATTTTCAGGTCTGGTGGGAGCACTTTTAGCTTAGCTTAGCATAAATCATTGAATCAGATTAGACCATTAGCATGAATAATTATATGAAAAATTTATATTTATATTTAGAACATTTTTGATCATTTTCCCTTTTAAAAATGGACCTAACTGTATCAACATTATTTTGTGGGCCGATATGACCTGTGCTCTCATTCCAATTTAATTCAATTCAATTCACCTTTATTTGTATAGCGCTTATACAATGTAGATTGTGTCAAAGCAGCTTCACATAAAAGGTCACAGTAAATAGGAACAGTGTAGTTCAGTTTGTAGTGTTTAAGTTCAGTTCAGTTGAGCTCAGTTCAGTGTGGTTTAATAATCACTACTGAGAGTCCAAATATTGAAGGGCAAATCCAACGATGCGCAGCTCTACAGATCCCGAACCATGCAAGCCAGTGGCGACAGCGGAGAGGGAAAAAAAACTTCACTAATGGCGGAAGTGAAGAAAAAAAACCTTGAGAGAAACCAGGCTCAGTTGGGCACGATCATTTTAATTTCTCCGCTGGCCAAACGTCTTGTGCAGAGCTGCAGTCTCAGTGGCGGAGGCTGGAAGCTGGCCTTAGCGAAGACTCGTCTGTCTCTGGAGCGTCACAGGAATCAGTCTCATGTTCTCCACTCTTCCATGACCATCACAGTAGCTGCTCAGGATTCGGCCAGGTCCAGGATATGGAAACCTTGGGATCATCTCGTCGTTGGTCTTGGATCGAATCAGTGACTCTGCAGAGTCTGAGGGCCTCGGGAAGAGTATCCCCAGGTGGAAATGGAGAATAAAGAAAATAATTAGCGTAGCTGATGTTCACAGTGTATATCAACAAGATGCATAACCTGTGTGGAAGCCCCCTAAGTGGTGCACTAAGTGTATGCTTTACTATACAGATAGGTCCATCATTCCAGCATAATGATAATATGCAGCACCTGAAAATAGTCCTCAGCTAACTAAGTAACAGTATTATTAAATATGAAAATTATTAAAACCCTGTTTTGACATTTTTGGGCGAGTTGTTTATCTTTAAGAGAGCTATAATGAGAGTATTTCCAAAAAAAGGGGAGTGTTCCTTTAAATCATCAGCTTCATGACGAGGCACTGTGTCTGTTTCAGTTCACTGGATTTGTTTTCTGTTGCGGCAAGTTAAAGATTGTTTAGCATGGAACATACAGCACTCATCTTTGCCATTTGCCAGTCAGCTGTCCAGTCACAGGGGAAATACCTCACCGATCAACTGTCACAACATTCTTGTTGCAAGTTGTACATTGTACATGCAAGTGACATCTACAAACAAAAAACATAGAACAGGAGGAGGATTTAAAATAGCTCTACACTGGGAACATTTTAGACAGAAACAAGTGCACTTAAATCAGTTATTAATGTATGAAAATTAGTCTCTAGATTACTGTACAGCACGTCACTTTCCAAACATACCACTACCAGACATTCTCTGTCTCTCTAAATGTCTCGCTATGCTAATCTTGCATAAAAACCACCACAATGACACTTCATTTCAACATGTATTTTCCTGTCTGACGCAAAACATGCTGGGAAATAGAAATCTGCTTTTCAGTGTTCAGCTTAATGCAATTACATTTTGTGTTGACGTAACTTTTGTCCTATTAAGTTCAGTGAACTTTCATTGACATTTGAGTACAATGAAATCATTTCATTTAATTATTTGCATTGTTCAGATTTACAATGTGCCTGTGTGATATCTCAACTCTGTGACTTATTTTTGAAATAAATGTTTGAAATAAATGCTTTGCTTATAATACGGAAGACATTGTAAGCTATGAAAATTACAGAATTGTGATGTCCTTGGTTTCTCATGTCATGACTCATTTAAAGGCACAGTATGTAAATTTCTCCGCTAGAGGGCACATATGTATAACAAACAAAGGCGTAGTTTGATGATATCGTGACCTAGTGTGGAATCATGGGTGTTATGGTCTTCATTACATCCTATGGGACTAATGGGTGAGCAAAAGTATTAAAACCTTATTATCATGGCAGTATAAAGCAGAGTAATATGATATTGCTTTAAAATGATATTGTATTGGCAGCGATTTTGTATTGGCAACCATTTGCATGCTGTTTATGCATCCCAGGTGCCTAGCATTCTAACCATCTGCTGTGCCTTGCATTTTGACAGGGCACTCTGTGCAGTTACTCTGTGCAGAAAAAAGACCTGAAGTCATGCACTCCAGCACAAAGATTGTTGATACAGTGCAGTGTTTCCTCTAGAATTTTTTCCAGCTGTGGCGGCAGGCCTTTTACACAGATCTACAAATGTCGTGATGCAGTATTACGCAGTAATTGACGCAGTATTAAGTCGAGATCGTATACATGCAATACGAGCATGCAAATCTTTTTGCTTGCGTGGCGATTTCCTCTGCTCTCAAATAAACGCTGCTGAAGTGCGATTTGGTCCGTTTATATAAGAAGTGTGTCTACAACATTTATTAGATTTGCTTGGAATATTTATGAATGTCTTCAATAGACCTACAGAGCGATATTAATGCATCCTGAAGTAAAGTGAAACAGCTATAAACTCATACATTGTATGCAGAGCCTTAGAATTTTATCTATAAAGTATAATCATCAAAACGCTGTTCATCATAACTGAAAGCCTGTGTTTGTCGTGTTTGCTGGCCATCACGCACCTGTCAGTTAGTCAGCATGTCACCTTAAAGGGTTAAACAAATAACGCACAGCACTACAATGTTTACAGAAAAGTTCATTCTGTTATAATTCACTTACATTTTAATACGTTTTGGTACAATTATAACCCGCTATAAAAAACAACAACGATCTACACGAACACGGGGAGAACATGCAAACTCCACACAGAAACGGCAACTGACCCAGCTGAGGCTCGAACCAGCGACCTTCTTGTTGTGAGGCAATTGTGCTACTCACTGTGACACCGCACAGCCTATTATTGAAGATTTTTTAACTAATTATTTTAATTATTTTTCTAAATTATTTTAATGATTATAAAGATTTTTATAATCATTCAAGATTTTTTTAAATGAAACTTAGATGCATCACTTGCTTTTGTTCATATCTCGGACAGTTTTACCTATTAAAGTTCATTAAAATATTAGTGACAACCAAACATGGGTTGCTCTACAAATATATATTTTTATTATGGCAAGAATAAAAGCTTAAACAGTAGAATTACAAAAAATACAGATTTTTTTTAGATGTAGCCCGCTCCACAATTGACACATTACTGTCTGGTTAGTTTCTGTCCTCTACTTATAAGCTAAAAAGGCAATAATCGTCCAACATTCCTGACCATTATCATCAATAAAGCCTAGAAAAATAGAGCATCAGTATATTGTAAACAGATAGGTTCAAATATTCCATTCCAGTTATCAAAGAAATAATTTCTTACTTAATTACTGTTTTTGGACTATTAAATTGTTTTCAAGAGTTCACACTTAGCTGATGATTAATTTTAAGCTACTTTGGCATGCTGTCCTGGGAGAGAGCCCTGAGCTTATAAGATCCTCGAGCCCGGGGCTCCCTCCCGTTGCAAGGCGAGAGGGGAGTTTGAGCTCAGGTAGATCTCGAGAACTACCCTGCTGTAGTAACTAATGAACAGATAGTGATTGCTCTTAGGACATAACAATTTACTAGGAGCATGTCTATGGTGCCGATTTGGATTAGTCAATTAACTTAAGTTGCATGTTTTTAGTTGCATGTTTTTTGCATGTGGAAGGAACCCAGGGGAAACCCACGTGAGCACAGGGAGAAAGTGCAAACTCTGCACAGAAGCGTCTGCTGGTTTGGTAAAGCCTGCAACCAGAGACGTTCTTGCGGTGAGGCAACAGTGCTAATCACTGGACCACCATGTCACCCATCTAGGAAAAAGGAGGAGTAGGGGTGGAAGGGGGAATTCTTCAAAACGAAGATAGCAGTGGAACGTAACCCAGGGTATTTGTAGTAGCTTAGGAGTCATCTGATTGGTGCATTGAGAATTGGATAATGCGGATCCAGCTGCTAGCAGTCATAAGCACGTGATCCTCTCGAAATTAGTTACTTAAATTCAAAATTAATGATGAAAAAACATATTTCTTTAACTGTGTGTCAAAACCACCTGTGTTTCCACTTTTGCCATGACCTCTTTTGGCTTTAACAAACTTATCCATCTTTCCTCCTCTTCCACAGCTGTTGCAATTTCTAGCCGAGAAGAATTGTCCATCTGGTTATCTCTTTGACCACGCATGGATGGATCTAAAGATATCTGTACAGTTGCACCTGTTTCAGACAAAATCTCTTCAAAGTGATTAATATTCAACTCAAATGAAACGTGGCGCCGCACAAACTGTTCGCTCGAGTCTCAAAACATTTTGTGCACTCCGCCAGCCGAAGTCATGTCGCACCCAAAGCGAACATCCGGAAACACAGCGATGACATCACATTTGCCGCGTGCACTCAAGCGAACTTGCGAAAACGTCAAGTATGAACCAGTCTTAATACTAAAGTAAATAGTAAAATCACCAAAAAAAGCAGTGCAGTGCGGCACATGTTTTTAGAACTGAAAACTGATGCAATGAGAGATGAGCGCGATACGACACTAAAGCAGTGGAGGTTTTATTATGCCATAGTCCACCGCTCTTCACATGGAGAAGCAGCAAAGCACTGTTGCTCCTCTGTGCAGTCCAATAAAACACACAACATATCGAGTGTGTGAGACGCCATTAGCATGGCCACACAGGACATGCTCTTTGTTACTAGTTAAAAATGCTAATTTCTCTGGATTTGAACATTCTTTGGAGCATTTGGGATGTTATAAGTAAATAAGTCAGCAAAATAAAACATTGTTGTAATGGTTTTTAGAATATTTTAACGAAACAAACTTACATATTGTGCCTTTAAAGCAACAGTTTGTTTAAAAAAAAGTCTTAACCAGTCTTTTTGCAAAGTTCTTTAAGCAGACAGTTGTCTAACCATCTGTTGGATTTCAGAGCACTATTTTCAGAGAGGGAGAAAGTAAATTGAGGAGACAGAGACAGATAGAGGATTGGTTGGAGCATAGGCCAGCAGTTGTACTACTAGAGAAGCACACTAACCCATTTGGAGAGAGTTTATCTTACGCTTCTGTTGATGGAGGTTTGATGGACTTCTCATCTGTACCTGTGGCCTATTCACCCGTCAGCTTCTCTCTTCCGCTGGTGGCAGTGGGCTGGGAGACAGACGGGGTCTCCTACACCTCTGCTCCTGTGCCAGATGTGCAGTCTTTCCTCTATGAGATGCCTTCAGCCCATAGAGTAGGTGACTTTAGTTAAACACAGTGTGTAGGTGAAGCTGTGCTTAGTCAGTGAGAGTCAGTTGATTGTGTTAGATTGTAGTGCAGTGATTTCCAACCTGGGGTTCATGTTCTACGCAGTTTATATTGTGTACTTTATTACAAAAAAATAACTTAAATAAAATTAACTGCTATTAGTGGTGTAACAGATCACAAATCTCATGGTTCAGATCACACTACGGTTTTTGAATCATGCATCAGACCATTTTTTTGATCAGCAAAAAAGGGAGGAGACAAATGTCATTTGCTTTTCATACAAAATTTTACTGAAAAAAACATTGGTTTTGACAAATAGAACCTGTAATTTGAATAAAAATAATAATCAAGAAAGAACCAGCTGAATAAGAGGAAAATATTCAATATGAAAAATGATCTTTGCTACTGTTGCTTATAATGCTAATTATAGAAATCTAACATCTTGTACAACATATCATATTTATTTTCAATTAATGATTCAACAATTCACACAAAACATGTTCAGTGACATCATTTTAATGGTTGTTTGTTGCCACCCATTGGTTACACAATGTAATCGCTACAACATTCACCAGCGTCAAGTTCCATTCAACAGTGATTTTGATCTTTACCATAAACATCAGCATTTATATCTGAGCTATAAACTGTTCTCCCAGTACTTCTGTGTTATTTAATTGTTTGTAACTAACTGAAAAAGTGTAAAAACTGAATCTCTCTCAATCAAACGCATCAATCTGATCAATCTGAATGCAGCGATTAGAAAGATAAATAAACATATGCAAATTATCATTTATCATTCATGTTGCGTGGGTTTGAATTGAGATGCGAATCTTTTAATGTATAATTGTGCAGCTTTACACTGAATGCATGAATGCAGGCTAAACAGTGACAGAAAACACCTTTAATTAATACCCTAAGAAAGCATTTAGGCCCCACCACAACTTTTTCCATCACCATTATTTTTACAGAGAAGCCAAAATGCTTTCAAACACATGATTTGAATGATGCGGGAGGCAATCTCTCTGCAATTATTATAAATGTTAAATTAACCTACAAGTTAAAAAAAGGTTATCAATCTGTAGGTTTCAGTTATAATCGATAACACTTTATTTTGATGGTCCATTTGAGTATTAGTAGACGGTCTGGTTAATATCTGCTGATACTGCTCCTTCAACAGACATTTAACTGACTATAAGAAACTTTGCAAGTACATGTCAATTTACACTAACCCTAACCCCAACCTAACAGTCTACTTATAGTCTAACGAGAGTTAGTTGGCATGTAGATGCAATGTAACTTAAAATCAACAAACGGACCATAAAATAAAGTGTGACCTTTAAATCTTCCTATTTCAGACAAATATCTTTAAATATTTGTATTTAGAATCCTGAAAATAAATTCTACAAAATGTAAAGCAGCACAAGCATTTTCAAGATTGACAATGATAAGAAATGTTTACGAAATGGACGGTAAAAATTCAGCTTCAAAAATATGCTACCATTTAAAACCAGTATTCTAAATTGTAATAAAATTTCACAATATTAATGTTTCATCTTTTCAAAGAAGTTTCTTAATGCTCTGCAGTGCTGCGATTGCTTAACAAAAATACAACAAAATTTTCAGCTTTTGATTGTTTGTTAGTTGAAAAGTGAATTTTTGGTCATTTCCAGTGTAATACAAGTTGAGCACATTTCTATTTTGATGTGGATGATCGTTTTGGGTGGTACATAAGATTAAAAGGTTGGGAAACACTGATTCAGTGCATTAAACATGGCTTCACACTTTTTTTAAAAAAAGGTTAAAGCTGCAAAAGTGTGACGATGTGTATTTTGTGCACCATAGGTACAGCAGCAGCTCCAGCAGGTGCCTGTCCAGCATGTGTACACTAACCAGGTGCAGTATGTGGAAGGAGGAGAAGCAAACTACACCACCAGCACCATGTGAGTATTTACAGGAAGCATCTGTGCTGAATCAGCCATAGGGCTTTTCACACCATAAATGGCTCCTGTATAGTGAGATTATATGTATTTCCCGAGTAAACAGGTAACTCTCTGCTGAAACCTCTGTCAACCACTGCTTATGGAAACTGCTATTTACCTTTACTCTTTAAGGAACAGTGAACTTTAATCTGCAAATGGGCTCATTTACAAGCTATCCAGACTTAAACAGTAGAGTTTTATCATTTCTGAACCCATTTAGCCGATCTCCGGGTCTAACAGAAGCAGTTTTAGCTTAGCTTAGCATAAATCATTGAATCAGATTATACCATTAGCATCTCACTCAAGCCATGTAAAAAACTATTAATTTTCCTGTTTAAAGCTTATTTTTTTTGCAATTACATCATGTACTAAGACCAAGGATTTTATCTAGGACCTGAAAATAGTCCCCAGCTAGGTAACTAGGTAACAGTGCTGCGTAATATCATTGCGTCTGCTGCAGCCTTGTACAACAGCAAAGTTCCTTGATTATTACGCTGAAATGAGAGTTTAGTTCCTAGCTGTATCAGCCTAGAAAATACGTTTTTTAATAAACATTATGAGATGGCAAATGAACAGCCAGTGGTGGAAAGAGTACTGAAAAAATCATACCTAAGTAAAAGAACCGTTACTTGCCTAAAAATGTAGCACAAGTAGAATAAAAGTATCTGTTGTAAATATTACTCAAAGTATTAGTTAAAAAGTAGACCTTTCAAAAGTACTTAAGAGTAGTGAGTATTATGCTGTAAAAAGCTGATGCATTCACATCTAAGGATGGATGTGGATGTGTGTAAACGTAACATTCTGTAGTGCATTTCATTATTGCCCAGCAGGCACACAATGTCATAAGATATTAATATTAGGATGTCAGGAGACACAAAATTCAATGTCTAGCCAGTATCTAAGGACAACATTATTTTGATTTCCAATCATGACCTAAAATGACGCTGATATTTGGTTGATTTTAGCTTGTGTTAGAAAGTGACCAAAATTCAACGTCGAACCAACATCTTAAACCAGCGTCAAATTGACGTCAAATACTGACATTTATTTGTCAGGTATGGCAACCAAAATC
Organism: Danio aesculapii; assembly: GCF_903798145.1. Taxonomy (NCBI): domain Eukaryota; kingdom Metazoa; phylum Chordata; class Actinopteri; order Cypriniformes; family Danionidae; genus Danio; species Danio aesculapii. Next base: position 17,929,155 of record NC_079437.1, on the reverse strand, counting down.
CAACATCTGATAGACGTCATAGTGGTAACGTCCACACAACGACAAGCTGTAACTTCAATAGATGTTGATATTTGGTTGATTTTAGGTTGGATGTTTTCTAATCCCCATAGATAAGAAAAAATAAAGTAGTGGCTGCAGGTTAAAGGAAGTTAGTGGAGTAAAAGTACTGATACAGCACTAAAAATGTACTCAAGGGAAAGTAGTAATACACATTTTTAAAACTACTTAGTAAATTACAGTTCCTGAGAAAAAACTACTCAATTACAGTAATTTGAGTATTTGTAATTTCTTACTTTACACCACTGCAAATGAATAATAAATAAATACATTCATTTTAATTATTTTACAAACAGAATCTTTAAAAAATGCTAATTAATGATCCCAAATGTTCAGATATACTTTTTGTATCCTATTGTTAAAAGGTCACTTTTGTTTTTCACTTTGATCAAAGGTGACAGGCATTTACAGCTTTACAGTAGCAATGAGGTGTACATTTGTTACAGTGTTTATTAATCTTTGTAAATCTTAATTCAGCAACATACAGTGGTTCCTTGTTCGTTCAAATTAGCTCAGTTCCTTTTTATAAAATTTATCAATACATTTGTTTTATTTGTTAATGTTACTACAAATGGAAACTTGAGTGTTAGTGTTAAAAAAGTGTTAGCAATATTTCAAAAATAGTATAAAAATCTATTTTCAACTATTAATGTTTCAATAGTGTGTGCCACAACTTTCAGCAGGAATTAATTCATTAATTACATTTTAAAATGTATTACAATAGAAACAGTTGTTTCAGGTGTAATTACATTGGAAAATATTGTTTTTAGTGCATGCAAATAAAATAAACACAGCCTAAATGTGAAAACAGACTATTTTAAAAACATAAAATGTTGAGACCACAGACTTAAAATGCTCTGCACTTGCCTAGTCAATAGCCTTCTTTCACACAGTGATACCGGTAAATATGCGGAAAATTTCCGGAACGACTTTACAGGTAAATTAAAAAAAGCACTGTTCATACAGGCAAGGACGTTAAGTAATTTTTCCAGAAAAAACATTCACACATCCATTCCAAAATACCGGTAAATACTAACATCAATTACCAGAAATGAGCTCTAAACGATTACAACTTCGATGAAAATATATGGAGGAACACTTTCGCATGTCGAGATGTACATAATATGTGCGTGTGCTGGCGCTCACCGGCTGCTTCACATGCACATGCGTCAAGCAACTGAAGGAAGCAGGGCTTGAAGGTAAACAAACAAGGGCTTATCATAAGCATTTTATTGATTATTTTTTCCACAATTAAGAAGAAACATAGATATGTTATCTGACTAACATCTAGCAGCTAAATGTGTCTGGAAAAATATTGAAAGGCTTTTATTTTCATAAACAGCGCGGATGCGAATGCGTCTGAATGTTCTGATTGCCTGTAGTAGACGTATCATGTCAGCATGTTCTAATTGTGAACGTTCTCTTTCCGGCAATTTTCCTTCTCACACAGTGCAGCATTAAAGCAAATTACCGGTAATATTACAACTTCTCTTTCCGGAAAATTGCTGGTAATTTTCCGGAACGGTCTGTATGTGTGAAAGGGCCTATTGTCTTCAATAATTTTAGTAACTCACAGTTAGTTAACGCATGATTAAATAAAAACAGTTCTAATTTAAAGCTTCGCTCAAGGAAAACACTGTCTTTGATTACAACCCAGAATCCTAATAAACCTTTTCATTTGCTCACAGTCGTTCCAGCAGTTTCCCCTACACAGAGACCCCTCTGTACACCCAGAGCAGTGCGGGACAGTACTATGAGGCCACCCCTGCCTCTGGATCTGAAGCTGCGTCCCCGGGCACGCCTCTCACCGTCTCCGTCACCTCAGGATCCCCAGGTGTGCCCATGTTTGTGGCAGGGACGGGGCAAATTGTGGCCAACCCCACCACAGCGGCAGGCAGCGGGGTCACAGCAGTAGTAGCGGCCGCGGGGACGGCAGCTAACGGCTCTGGAGAATCTGCCGGCGAGGCTAACGGTAGCAGCGGCAGCTATGTGATCCAAGGTGGCTACATGTTGGCCGGCACAGGGACCGGTAGCAGTGGAAACGGTCACGGGTACCCGCACCCCACTCGCGCCTCTCCAGCCACCGTGAGTATAAATGAAGGCGAGGACAATAGCGTGCCGTCGGCAGACAAAAAGGTATGATGACAGCAGGGGGTGGAGTTTAATCGTCACCCATCGCCACTCACTGACTGCCCCACTCTACCCGAACCAGTTTAAACGCATGGTGATGATCTCATTGCACATGTCAGAGAGCACAGTGATACAAATCTGAATCTAGACCAGGAATATCTGTCCTTGCTCCCCACTGTTCTGTATATTTTGCTATTTTATTATTTACCACACACATTAGACTGAGAAAACCAGCTTGTTAAGGCCATGGCATACTTCAAACTATCTTATTTGTCTTCTTCGTGTTGATGTTTGATGGCAAAGAGTGGTATAGTATTTTTTAACACTCCAAATTACTCATAGAAAAGATGTGAAGCCACGAGGTGGGCTCTTTGTTGTGTGTGAACCCTCTGAGTCAAAGTTTCCAACCTCCAAAAGGTAAAGTCTCTCTTTGAGTGATCATACCAGCTCTGCTACTCAACTTCATATTCATGTGGCTAGTGTTGTTATTTTGGATGTTGATCTTCTGTCTGACTCCTGTGGAATAACAAACGAAATGTGGGAAAGAAATTGCACATCAAAAAGGGCGGCATTCCAGAACACACCCACCAATTCCGCCACAGACTAAAGCTGCGGTCACACTGGGCTTTGTGTGTGCGAAATTCCGTCGTATGGCGCTGCGAAAAGTAATTGATTAGAAATTTGCATAAACGAGCAGTTGGACAGGTGTACCTAATTAAGTGGCCGGTGAGTGTATGTAGATATATACAATTTAAGGGATTAGTTAATCCAAAATGAATATTTTGTTACTCACCCTCATGATTTTCTTATTCCCTGAGACCTTTGTGTATTTTCGGAGCGCAATTTAAGATATCTAAGATGAAATGTGGGCGTTCTCTGACCCTCCATAAACAGCATGTGTCGTGATTTTAAGTCACACAATGTTCAGAAAAGGAACCAAAAGCATTGTCTAAACAGTCCATGTGACTTCAGTGGTTCGACAGTAATCATACGAAGATTCAAGAACACTGTTGTGGGCAAAAAATTCAGAAAAAAGATATAGTAGCGCAACACATAAGTGTCATATTTCCCATAGTAAATTCGCATCGGGAGAAATCTGTTTTTTTGGTGTACAAAACCACACAGAATGTTTTGACAATGTTTTGGTTCCCTTGCTGTCTATGGAGTGTCAGAGAACTCTCAAATCTAAAATATCTTAATTTGTGTTGATGAACAAAGGTCTCAGGAGATTGGAATGACATGAGACTGAGTAATTAATAACAGAATTTTCATTTTTGGGATAACGAATGCTTTAAATTCACACATCGTACTCTAAAATGCAACATTTGAATGAAACATATATGTTGTTTGAACTGGAATCATGGTGGAATATCCTGCAGAGTTCACATGACAGGGTACTTACAGTCAATTTGGAACAAATGTCTGAAGTAAAAATAATTAAAACATAAAAAAATGTCAAATTATTTTCCTGAATAAAATAAAACATAAAAAATGTGCAGAGCAGTGGGTTGTGAGGACTAGAATCGAGAATCACTAATCTTGAGATGCACCAATCGACCGGACAGAAATTGGATTTGGACATTTTGCTCCAAACTTGTGATTTGGCCAATTTTTGTTCTGAACTTGCATACAAACAACAATGCAAAGATTTTAAAGTACAACGTGTGTAAACAAAGCGTTAATGGCTCCACTAGGGTTCAATCAATATACTTAAAAAATGACTGACAGAAGTGCTAGAAATGCTGTAAGAAAATAGTAAATGCTAATTTGAGGGTGGGAGGGTTTATTGAAAAATATAAAGGGACTATTACAAGTTATTTTTAAGATTATCTGCATATAATGCATAATAAACAACAGCACATATGTTTTGTTTACTACAAAACATTATTAAATGAACTTTTTTATTCATAAATTCATATTTATATTTTGGATTTACACAATTGATATGAGTCTAATTTATGTTTATTTTAACAAATGAAAAAAATCTGTATTGGAATCGGATGGTTTGTTTATACAAAATCGGCAATTTGAATAGGCTTTTGAAAAATCAAGATTGGTGCATCATTATATAAATCATTTCAGTTTAACAATAAAAGTCATTAGATTGACTTTTGTCTCCCAGCATGCTACTTCTATGATGACACATGTCCAGTTGACATGAGTGACGCTTTCTAAGCCTTTCACTGTGCTGTCGTGTTCATCGCAGAAACATTCAAATTCAGTCATAATCATATTCATGATATTCATGAGAGTCAGATGGCCTTGTGCTCAACATGTTCATATATAAAACACCCTTCCAATTTTGCTACGCACACACTTTTATTAAAGTATTTTAATTAATGAATGAGGCATTCCATCGATGGACCGTTTCATTGCGTACTCACCTTGTATGCCACGGCACGCAAAAACAGCTGTTGAGAGGCAAACAGTGCTGTGAAAAAGTTTGTGCCCCCTGTCTGACTTTCTCTTTTGATATACAGTTGAAATATTAAACCCCTTTGAATTTTTTTTTTCTTTTTAAAATATTTCCAAAATGATGTTTACCAGAGCCAGAAAATTTCCACAGTTTGTCTGATAATATTTTTGCTTCTGGAAAAAGTCTTATTTGTTTTATTTTGGCTAGGATAAAAGGAGTTTTTAATTTTTAAGGTCAAAATTATTAGTCCCTTTAAACCATATATTTTTTTTCAGTAGTCTACAGAACAAACCTTCGTTACACAATAACTTGCCTAATAATTACCCTATTCCGCCTAGTTAACCTAATTGACCTATTTAATCCTTTAAATGTCACTTTAAAAGCTGTATAGAAGTGTCTTAAAATATCTAGTAAAATATTATTTACTGTCATCATGGCAAAGATAAAATAAATCAGTAATTAGAAATGAGTTATTAAAACGATTATGTTTAGAAATGTGTTGAAAAAAATCTTCTCGCCGTTAAACAGAAAAAATCAACAGGGGGGCTAATAATTCAGGGGGTTTAATAATTCTATTTTTAATAATACTTTCAAATAAATTGTTGCGAAAACAAAATGTTCTAAACTAATGTTCCTCTGTCATTTAGCACAACAGATAAAATGAAGGGTTAGGGTTAGTATAAAAATAAAGCAACATATTTATTCTGACCTGTTCTCATTAAATATATAAAAGAATAACTAATTATGCTACCACAAAGTGCTAAAAAATGCTGAAAAATCTGTATGAATTACATTGAAATACTAAATAAGTTACATTTTAAAACAATACAGTTCATTTTCTCTCTATTTGTGCTTAAATAAATGTAGCCTCTGTAAGCATAAGATGCTTATTTCAAAAACAGAAACAAAATCAATCCAACCCTACAAACTTGACTGATGGTGCAAGGCCATTCAGCCAAGCAAAACGTCTGTCTGTCAAGCGACTTTTGTTTTATCTTTCAGTATTCCTCTTTTTTGAAATGCTGACAAAATTAAAGAAATGAAAAACAAAACACATGTATAATTAAAATTGCGCAGAGAAATACAGACAAAGATATTCATATTCACAGCACTGAATGCTTTATCGAGGCTGTCAGAATAACAATATTTTATATAGGCATGGCTAACTAATATCATTTGTTGCAAATGTGAGGACACTGTGTCTGTGTTCATTTAAGGTCAACATGATTTTAAGATCCAATGCAAACTTACACTGTAAAAAAATGCTGGGTCCCACACAATTGATTTGAGTTGGAAAATAAGTTAACTTATTTGTTTTTTCAAATGTAAGTGGATTGAACAAAAAACAATCAAGTTGTTCCCAAAAAACCCTCAGGAACTTTGTTATTTCAGCTCATTTGAAATAAGTAGTTTGAACAAACAGAAAGCATAATATTTTTGAGTGTACGTTCTTGTCTAGAACAACTACTTTTTATCATTGTTTTCCATCTCAATATTTTGTTTTGCTTCAAAATGATCTACCGGGTTAGTAAATACTGTTTTATGTTGACTTTAAACGATGCGTCAAAGAAAATCTCTGCATTAGTGCATAATTGCCATGCATAGGGGTGATTCTAGAATTGGAGATACATTTTTCTTTTTTAGTGGCAAAATACAAATCACTTCCTTTTTACTTTTAATGAAATTAGAAGATTCCTTTGTAGTATGGCTCCTTGTATAATTTGTTTTCTTGTTTTGTTTTTTCAAAATGGAAAAACGAGAAGTGCCACGGTTTGATTATGCCAAATATGAACCTTCTCACGAACATAAAAATGTAGTTTTTCAAATATTTATTGTTGTTTTGTCACGTTTTGTTCTTACAAACAAAATGAAAATGCGATCCATCTTTCGGATGAGACTTTAAACTGACGTCCTGACTCTCTATGGTCATTAAAAATCCCATGGCACTTCTCGTAAAGAGTAGGGGTCTAACCCCGGTGTCCTGGCCAAATTCCCTCTATCAGCCCTTACCCATCATATACCCCAATCATCTCCATCCACTAAATTGGCTCTATCACTGTCTCTCTACTCCACCTATAGCTGGTGTGTGGTGAGTGCACTGGCGCCGTTGTCCCGTGGCTGCAGTCGCATCATCCAAGTGGATGCTGCACACTGGTGGTGGTGTGGAGAGACCACCCCTCATGATCGTGAAACGCTTTGGGTGTATGACCATACACAATAAATTCACTATATAAATACACATTACATTACATAAAACCAAAAAGAATAAACAGCTTTAAAATTTGTTCTCTTTGTGGGCGGGAATTATACACACCCCCTCTCCGTTGATTGGTCGACCATACATAAAACCGCGCTGTCATTAACTGTTTCTCAGTTTTGCAATATTACCTTTTAATAACTAGAAAAGTGATATGTTTTTGGAATATTATGCATATTATGACCAGTATGCATCGTCAACTATGCATTGTAAAAAAAAGTCTTGTAGCCTAAAATTTTGTAGCCGAATCAACTTGATTTTTCTAGTCGTCTCAACTTACATCAATCAAACTGACAAAAAAAAGTCAGTTCGAAAGGGTGTTATCTTTTTTGGCTAACCAAAAATCACACTTTAGCATGAATCCTAAAAGTACATTGCATTAATTAAATCATGATTAAAAGCTATTAAGTAATAACTATTAAGCAATAAATGAAAACCAGTGGTGCATTCTATGCTGCTTTTGATACTGTGGTAACAATTGTAATGTTTTACAAAATAAGAACTTTTGAGATTTATGGAGGACATTTCCTGTATTTTACATTGTTGTGTGTTGTGCCATTATAATACTACTTATTATTATTGACTAATTATTGCTATTATTATTAATGTTACTAGGTTACTAAATGCTGATTTCACAATAACACTTGATGAAAAAATAATAGTAGTGGGAAAAAAGACAAGAAATGATTCATTTTAGTTATGTAGTACACTTTTTTTTGTTGCATAAATGATTATTTTATTATGGCCTAAAACCTTGTAATACACTGCAATACATTACAAGTTATTAAAACAAATAATAATATAAAAAACCTGAAAAAAAGATGCTGAATGTATCTATAGTTATAGAATCACCCACATGCATGCGCAGTGTGTCTGCATGCGAAAGTGTTCCCACATGTTTGCATATTTACGTTTGTGTGTATCAGGACATCCTTTAGCCTTGGCGCTCTGTCTGAGTGTGTGTGTTTGGTTGTGTGTGTGTCTTATCCCGGCAGCTGTCCTCTGGCCCTCAGGTGCAGTGGTTGTTGGATAATTATGAGACAGCAGAAGGAGTGAGTTTGCCCAGGTCTACTCTCTACTGCCACTACCTGCTGCACTGTCAGGAGCAGAAGCTTGAACCAGTCAATGCAGCGTCCTTCGGGAAACTCATCCGCTCTGTGTTCATGGGCTTGAGGACTAGACGTCTGGGCACACGGTGAGAGAAATCTGGATGTAACAACTGGTAGCGCCATGGGTGTGTGATATTTATTGGCTATAATAATGCTGTAATGATTGTTTTTTCTTATTTATGTGCAAGATAACATTATTAAGCATTTTAAATAAATAACATGTGAACCGGAAGTTGCTGAGACTTTTATTTCAGTATGTTGATGTACTTCCAACTGAAACGGAATATTGATTAGGGGGCGTGGCGCGTTTCTGTTGCACTGAACAAAACTGCTGCAACTAAACAAAGTTATGCCACCTGTGTGCTAGTTTAAAATTCCGAGCTTATATCACGTATCGCGGCTTTTCCATGCACAAGTTCGTTATTTCCAATATTAGAAAATAAGTATAGTTAAAATATAAACATACGTCTGTAAAATAAACTATTAAAAGTGCTGATGATTGTAATAGTAAGTGTTGTATTGTCATCTTTCAGGTTGTATCTTAGCTTTAATGCGCTTTTTAAATAAATAAATAAAAAATGCAGCTGCTTGCCATCGCGACAGCAATAAGATCCAATGGACGGCCGATCGCTTTCACTTCAAAATGGCGGAATCACGTGGCTGCTGCTGTTGCAATGGAACGTTCTATTGAGTTTCGCCTCTTGGTCATTCTAAGCTCTTTGGTATAGCTGATTAACCATGAGAATTATTTATATAATTGATAAAATTTCCCATTTATTGTATTTTATTAACGTCTACCCCTACCCTACCCAACCGTCACAGTAATGTAAAAACTGATCTGGAGTCTTCTTTATCAGTATAGCTAATTAACCTACTGGCCCATATCTATCAGCTGATAGCTGATCTATCAGAAATTTAATAAATAAAATAAATAGTTCTCGTGGTTAATCAGCTATACTGATAGAGAAGACTCCTGATCTAGATCTGTTTTTTCATTACTGTGACGGTTGGGTTTAGGGTTGGGGTAGGGATAGAAAAACTATTCATGGGAAATTTAATAAATAATATAAATAGTTCTTGCTAACTTTCAGCCTCAGCCGTATGTGATCTATTGCTCATTAACCATGTGGAAGGATAATAACAGCCTTCTGAGCCTACCAGTAGGTGTGGAAGGCACCTACCGACCCATATCTCTCAGCTGATAACCACTGATAACGACCATTCAACCGAGAGATAACATTCTAGTCGGCTGATCAAAGAGCTGCATGGATTATCATCAAATTCAAAGTTTATTTCAGATTTGTCATTTCGATACTTTGCAGCGATACTGCATAACACAAATCTGGATGTGTATGAATATCCACACACATTTGCCGAACAGCGGCATGGGATAGTGCATGTCAGGAATTGAAATCAGCATAGTCTACAGCAGTGGTTCTCACTCATCTGCCACATTCTGTCTTTATATTATGCACTTTTCTTTTTATAAATTCTTCCCATTCCCACAATGACTGCTGATTCACTAGGATCATTCAAACGACAACTAAAAATCTAACAATCTCTTATCAAAATGTTTGAATGAATGAATGAATGAATCAGTCATTAAGACCTAACAGAGATTTTAATAGCATTGATCATGTATTGATCCATGACAGGCCTAAACTAATATTAATTATCATAATAAAAAAAAGATATCAAAATATAACAAAAGTAGATTTCTCCCCAAAAATCAAATGTAGTTAGCCAGCCTCTAAAGTTGATTTAAAAATAAAACATAATTTCAAAAAAATTGGTTGGTTTGTGAATGGTTCACTAACAGGTAAATGAATGTTGCATTACACTGTTCAAAAGAGGGGAGTTTATGGATGATTTCATTTTTTAAATAATGACATTTTAAATGTACATTTTTAAAACCTGCTATTTTAAGAAGCAATTATGCATTTTACCAGTTTTTCCTGTGTTTTACATGTAATAAATACAGCCTTTGTGAAGATAAAAGACTTCAAAAAGACTGAAAACGGTACTGACTTGAAACTTTTTGAATGGGGGTTTTGAATGTGTCTGTGAGTCACGCACACGTGATTAGACGCCTCCATGATCCTCAGGTTCAGGTCACACAGGTGCACTGAAGCTTTGGTGTGTTTGTTCCAGAGGGAATTCCAAATATCACTACTATGGCCTGCGGATCAAAGCGAGCTCCTCTCTGCTCCGGCTGATGGAGGACCAGCAGCACCTGGCCATGAGACAGCAGCCCTTCTCCCAGAAACAGAGGTGGACACTCATGCTCTCTGTCTGTTCAAACCATCAGTCTCTCTCTGGATCCTGTGTTTCTCAGTCTGATTGTGCGGCTCTGCAGGTTGAAGCCGGTTCAGAAGGTGGAGGGAATCACCAACGGGATGTCATCAGGATCTGGACAGCAGCAACAGCAGCAGCAGAGCTCGGGGTTGTCGGACATCAGCACACAGGTCCAGCAGTACCAGCAGTTCCTCGGTGAGTTACGGCAGAAGCCTTAAAAGGTATTCTTTGTGATATACCTAAAAGGTATTCTACATGAATTCTATTCTAGTTGGAATATATAAAGTTTATAAAAGTATCGTTTAAAATGTGACCCTGGACCACAAAACTAGTTTACAGAATATAGCCAAAATACTTTGTATGGGTCAAAATGATCTATTTTTATTTGATGCCAAAAATCATGCAGAAGGTCATAGTCCGCACTCATTAAATTAATATTTAATATATCTTTATTATGCCAAAAATCATGAGAATATTAACTAAAGATCATGCACCATGAAGATATTTTGTAAATGTCCTACTGTAGATATATCTATAATCATTTTTGATTAGTAAATTTCATTGCTAAACACATTATTTAGACAGCTTTTGGGGGAATTTTCTCTGGGGTTTTTTATCTCTCAGATTTCAAATTTTCAGTTTTAGTTCTTTCTATCTTTATTTAATCTGACTTTTCTAACTTAATCTATTCAGCTTTCAGATGTATATATCGCAATATAAAAAATATCACACTTATGATTGATTTTGTGGTCCAGATTCACAAATATAAACTTAAAACTAGGAATTTTGAAAAACTTTTTAACCATTCAAAAATTTGGGATGGTTCAGATAAAAAAAAGAAAGAAAAATATCACAAATTTGCACTAAATTAATTAAATTTAGAGACATCTTTAATGTTGCAATAGAACTTGGTTAACTAAAGATGTTTATTTTAAACACAATAAAAAGTCTAATCTAATGGTAATGTGATTAAAGCTACCTGTTAATTTTATGAAAATACAATGTGATTAGGGGCGACATGGTGGCTCAGTGGTTAGCACTGTCGCCTCACAGCAAGAAGGTCGCAGATTCCAGCCCCAGCTGGGTCAGTTGGCATTTCTGTGTGGAGTTTGCATGTTCTCCCCGTGTTCGTGTGGGATTCCTCCGGTTTCTCAGTCTAAAAACATGCAGGTATAGGTGAATTGAATAAACTAAATTGGCCGTGGTGTATATGTGTGTGAATGAATGTGTATGGATGTTTCCCAGTACTGGATTGCAGCTGGAAGGGCATCTGCTGTGTAAAACATATGCTGGATCGCGGCGGTTTGTTCTGCTGTGGCGACCCCTGATGAATAAAGGGACTAAGCCGAAGAAAAATGAATGAATGAATGAATGAATGAATGAATAATGTAATTAGTCAAATCATTGAATTTGAGAACCTTTTTAGTCAACACTATCTTACGTCAATTTGTAACGTTTTGATTTAGTGGCTAATTTGTTTGAATTTGTACAATCTCATTTGTACAATTTAGAATGATTTGCTTATCCCCCAATGACAATTCGGTTTAGGGGTGGGGTTTGGTGCCACGTCACCTTTTTAAAATCAGACATTTTTGTACGACTTAACTCAAATTTGTTCGAGAGCCCTGAACTCATATGATCCTCGAGCCATTGCAGAGCGAGAGATGACTATGATATGGAACTTAGGGTATTTATAGTGGCTTTGGAATCGTCCGATTGGTGAATCATGAATCAAGACCAGCAGTGTTCCATCATAAGCACGTGATCCTGTCGAAATTAGTCTATAAATAAACTTCACTTAATGTGACCAGATTTAATCAATTCAACTAATGAATGAACTGATTTTAAAAACAATTCAGTCCATCTGATTTAAGTAAATACATATATAATGAAACATCTAACCAAGTGTTTAACTTAAACTACATTTCACTTTAGTATTTTTAAATTTGAGCTATTTAAAACCGTTTGAACAAATCCGGCTGGGTCAGTTGGTATTGCTGTGTGGAGTTTGCATGTTCTCCCCGTGTTCACCTGGGTTTCCTCTGGGTGCTCACAGTCCAACAACATGTGCTGTAGGTGAATTGGATGAACTAAATTGGCCGTAGTGTATGAGTGAGTGTGTGAATGCGAGAGTGTATGGGTGTTTCCCAGTACTGGGTTGCGACTGGATATGCATCCGCTGCATAAAACATATGATGAAATAGTTGGCGGTTAATTCCACTGTGGGGACCTCTGATAAATAAGAGACTAAGCTGAAGGAGAATGAATGAATGTTTGTTTTTTCTCTCTAATTGAAGGCTTCCAGTTAGATATTAATCATGTGACCAAATGTCTGATCCTGAGTTGATATTAATAACATATCAGCAAATGGTTGTTGTTATTCTTGATGTTATTAGATGCGTCCAGAGCTCTCCCAGAGTTCCCTGATGTTGACCTGCAGGGTAAAGCTTTACCAGAGGGCATTGAGCTGGAACATCTCAAGAGCTTTCAGCTGCTCTACAGAGAACACTGCGAAGTGAGTCTTCCCTCTAAGTTTCAATCCAGTAATTGAGTGCATATAAAGTCCCTTAAAGGGACATGAAACCCCCTTGTTTCAGTTCAACTTTACCTCAGGGTTTTTTCCAAAAATGCTAGATTATAGGCAGAAGGAAGGAATCGGGGATATTTTTGCATATAAGTGAATATTTTGATGGTCCATTTGTTGAATTAAAGTTACATTGCATCTACAGGCCAACTAATTTTCATTAGATTATAAGTAGACTGTTAGGTTGGGGTCGGGGTTGGCATGTACTTGCAAAGTTTCTTATAGTCAGTTAAATGTCTGTTTAACAGTTTTAAGGAGCAGTATCAACATATATTAAGCAGACAGTCTACTAATACTCAAATGGACCACCAAAACAAAGTGTTACCGTAAATATTTTTCAAGAGGGTTTTAATTGTTGTTTTGGGTTTCTTTAGGCCATTCTGGACGTGATGGTCAACCTTCAGTTCCCTTTGGTGGAAACTCTTTGGAAAACTTTTTGGAGGTTCAGTGATAATCAGGCAGGAGACTCGGCAACGCTAGCTGTGTAAGTTGGCTTCTCAACACAACAATTTCATTAAGTCGAACGCTACATGTCAAGATTATTATGCTTTCTGTAGGATTTTATCAAGATGTTCTACTGAACAAGGATGTAGTCCCCATGAAAGCCAGAGCTGTGAAAGCTTTATTCAATGTGTTGAAAATTTGAAGTGAAACAGGAAGTCGGTGCAAGACATATTGAGCATATCCTCTTTTTTTAAAATAGCCAGTAGCATTTTGTTTATATCACTGTTCAGCAAGAGCCACTGAGCTCAGTAGAACCCCATCTAATGATTGACGACAGCTACAGTCTAATAGTAATACTGAGTTCCATTAACATTTTTTTCTTCTAATTTGCTCTACATCACTCTATAATACAGCATTCAGTGCAGAATTCAAATGCGTCTGATATATTTCATGGTTTGCGCTGACTAACGGATATTTTCCCCACTGTGCTTATGTCTCTAATCTGAAAGAAGTCTATAGTTGGGTTTCCATCACCCTGTGTTAATGCACATTTTAAATTTTTGCATGAGAAACCAATAGTATCTGCGCATGCAAGCTGAGACATGCAGTTTCAGACGTGCAGTCTCGAACACATGCAGAGCTATTGACGTCACTGTGAAGGGGTGGGGTGAGGAGCAGGGTTAGGTGTGCACATTAAAAGCAGGCATGCAGTCTCAGATTGCATGTGCACTAGGTCTGCAGCCAGAACCTTCTCTAAGGCCCCATTTATAATATTACGTTTTAGTTTTAAAAATAAAATGAAAACTCGATATGAGGAACTGCCTATTTTCATTTTGATATTAACAACTTAACAGACACCAAAAATGTTGAGGCGTCAAGTAGCTTCATATTTATATGACCATCATCTTTACTGTATGCATATTTATAACAAAACGAGGCCTATAACATAGCTGCCTCCTTTAATTTTCATTGAAAAATAAGAAACATACCCTCTCTTTTGCTGAATATCAGTTTTAATAATCAATAATGGCCATTATAAAAGTATAACGTACAATAAGTTTATACATTATAGGAAATAAAGGCAAGCAATCAGTCAGATGTGCAGAATCAGTGTACGTGGTTACATTAATTCATATATTAACTTATCTTTGCGCTCAGCCAAAACACAATACCTATTAACAAGTAATAGATTCAAAAGACCAAAGTTGAAGAATATGTAGATAGAAAATAGACAACAAGATGAATTAAATATCACAGTTAACAAATATAGTGAGATTAGATCCAGCGGTAGATCCTTGATGAACTGTCCGATGTGCACAGCTCTCACCTCGGGTTCTGTGCTCAAAGCACCCACTGACTGCATGAAGCTCTGACACACACATACGCTGCAGTGCATGACAGTGTGTGTGTGTGTGTGTGTGGTCACGTGATGTGCGTTCTCAGCAGTATAGTGTGGACGGAGAGCTGTTCAGAAATGCTAGGTGAAACGCCAGTGTAGACATGACTAAAACGTATTAGTGTAAACCTGGCCTGAGAAACAAGTGATTGAAATGACAAATTTAAAAAAAAAAAAAAAAATCACATATTTCACACTCAAAAAAATTATGCTTACTTGAGGTGGTTTTGGACTCCTGCGAAAGAGGATTAACGCGAATAATGGCAGATGGAACCATATTTGACAAAACTCTGACATCGGAACATTACACCAATATGAATAATCAGCTGTCTCCATTATGGCTGTGTTGTTTATCGTTGCTTACAAGTTTATTAATACTACCGTCAGCTGCTCTAACAACAACAACAACAAAGTTCAGTTTGATCGTCTCTTATTGAGCTCAACTGCTCTGACTGAGCTTTGACAAAATGCTATTAACTATTAGTGAAACATTTAGGTAAAATCTATAGCTAATTATTTCTATATAAACGATCAATTCGATTATGTAAAGCAGGTTTTAAA
The DNA here is from genome assembly GCF_903798145.1 of Danio aesculapii. NCBI lineage: Eukaryota > Metazoa > Chordata > Actinopteri > Cypriniformes > Danionidae > Danio > Danio aesculapii. The sequence continues at coordinate 17,913,906 of NC_079437.1, read as the reverse complement.
GGTCCTGTTAAGTGCTTTGATATGTGCATTTTTATTAGATGTTTGACGTAATCTCAACCGAAAGATGAAAAGAGGGTGGGAAATACTGTAGCTCCTCCCCTTTTCAAAAAACAGCCAATAGTGTTTTGTTTTATCACTGCTCTGCCAGTGAAGTGGTTGAGCATAAGCGTCTTGAAGGGGCGGAGCATGTCAGATACTAGAGAGCATTTGATTGGTCACGATTTGATGAAGTATGAGGATACGTCAATCAAACTGTTGATCCATTTAGGCGGAAGTGACAAACTATAAGCTTATATCAACTTTATATCTCCTAAAAGCGAATTTTGTCACTGTTTTGGTGAGCACTAGCTTATAAATATCCTAAAAACTAACAATACTGATGCTAGCATCTACAATTTTTTATTATTATTTTAATTTCATTGGACCTTTAAAGGGCACCTATGGTGAAAAATCTACTTTTCAAGCTGTTTGGACAGACATATGTGTAGGTTTAGTGTATAGACCGTCATATTGGGGTAATATAAACACACCCAGTCCTTTTGTCCGTTTTTAGATCGACCGCAACTTGACGTAGGAGTGCGGTCCCCCTGCCCACCAATATTGATTGACAGGCGCGCATTACCATATCCTCTGTTTGTTGTTTCACATCCACCATTTTCAGCGTGTGAGTCAAAGCGATGTCACCAAAGAAACACCCTTTCTCTATTTTTAGATGTAAGGCTTATTGGGCACAACACAAGATCAACATTTACACATAACCACTTTCATCAGCGCCATTGTTTGTAACTTTAGGTGGGTTAGCAAACGTGTACTTTTCATTGCGTCTTCCTTAAACTTCAGCCGTTTGCATTTCCTGCGATCACAGAAGCTCCCGGTCATCTTAACTAGGTCCAGCTGGAAAGTGCTAGCACGTTGCCTCACGTGCGCGTCCCTCCATTGGAAATAAATCAACGGACTTGCCTTAAGCAGGTCACACACCAGAAGCTCCGCTTGGCGACGCACAGCATCGCACTACGCAGCGCCATGCATTTTAGAATTCTAAAAACAAGTTTCTATCAGGGTACACACAACGGCGCCTCAAGTCGGCAGCTGTCCATGGCGCCCAGCCACAACCCAGGACACTGTTCATATTTCTGCCGCGCCACAGAGCGTCATCTAAATGATTTCTTTTTAAATAACATGCGAAAGTGCACGTCTGATGTGCCGTGTTGCGGCTCTGAGCGGCGCATCTGGTCTCTCAGTCAAAGTTAATTCAGTGTGCGTGGTTATTAGTCTTGGTGTACAAGCTCAGAACTTTAAACTAGCACACAGTTGGCTGTAAAAGTATACACAGACACAAATGATTTTGTACTCTCTGCTTGGTCTGTGTCCGAGTCGTACATATACCGCTACATGCTGGTCCTCTCACTCATGTTGCTTCTCTCTGTCTGTCTGTTGCCAAACACAAAGCTTGTTACGTTGGGCGGTAAGTCGAAACTAATTTTCATGTGAAGCAACACACCCTTAAAACAGCGACCTGTGTACACGCCCCCAAAATAACACTTTTTAACACATTAAAAAAAAAAATCTGAATTGTGTTTTGAACTGAACCTAAACTGGCACACTCATAGAAGAATCATAATATTAATATTAAATCTTAAAAAAGGGGTAAACTCGGTGTCCTTTGAAGCAAAGTTTTATCATGTTGAAACCATAGAGATTTGTGTTTCAAATATAATATAGTGCACTTCATAGGGTTAATGAATAAGATAAATAAGATAGTAGCCAAATCCATTTTTTTAATATCTTAGGCACGATGAGTCGGAGAAGAGGCTGCCCAAGTCATGTTTGGTGATTCTCTGTAAATATGACCCGGTGCTTCGCTGGAGTCGTGACTGCGACAACACACTGTACCAAGGCCTGGTGGAGATGCTCATCCCAGACGTTCTGAGACCTATTCCCAGTGAGTTCCAGGATGTTCTCTCGCTCCACTTATTACTATGCAGCCTTATGTGCCAGAGCTGATGGTGATCCATCAGGTGGCTCACTGTTTGCCAACAGTGGCCTATTTTTGCTCACCATCTCCTTGCCAAACTGGAAGTAGCTCAACACGAGTGCTGCTGGTGGTACCAATTACGAGTAAATCATCCACTGCCAGACAATATGATGTATTTTGCCGATATATCTTAATTTCTCTAGGTGCCTTAACACAAGCCATCCGAAACTTTGCCAAGAGTCTTGAGAGCTGGTTGACTAATGCCATGGTGAACATTCCTGAAGAGATGGTTCGTGTCAAGGTAAGAAATAGCAACTAAATATGATCATTTCTTTTTCGTAATGTTTCTAAATGTGCTTTTAAATTTGGTTCGATTGCTTTGTCCATACCTAAATATGCAACGGTCAATATGGCCACTCTAGCAAAGGAATGCCCACTGTCTAGTAAAGTAGCCATTCATCAGTCGCTATAAACTAATGATTCTCTGGAGGGGGGGGCTTAGTCTCAGTCTAGATGTGTGTTCCTAGGTTCTGCAGCAAATGTTGGGGTCAGAAAATGTGCTGGAATCTCAGGGAATACTTGCCTCACAGACATGAGAAATAAATCTACATACATTAAAACTTGAAATCTCTACTGTTAAATGAACTACATGGTGCAGTCTTTCCTATCTGACCTCATTACTTGAAATGAATTCCTGCCTCCGCCATTCAAACACTAAAGGTGCGTTCACACCAGATGCGGATGAAGCATCAAGCATGAGTAATTTACATGTTAAGTCAATGCAAAGATGCGAATAGACATTCTGCGGCGCGAATGAAGTGGCGCAAATGATCATTTTGTGTGAATTACTCGAGTTGGAAAATCGGAACTTTAGCAGCAACTGAAGGAAGCAGAGCTTGAAGGTAAACAAACAACGGCTAATCATAAGCATCTTATCGATAATTATTTACACTGTTGGCATTAAGATGAACATATAAACGTTATCTGACTAACTTCTTCTTGCAGTTAAATGTGTCTGGGAAAATATTCAAAAGGCTTTTATTTCCAGAAACCGCGCGAACGTGAATGCGTCTGAGTGTTCTGATTGGCTAAAGCAGACGTCTCACGTCAGCACGGTCTATAGACGTGCACGCGGTCTTTCCGGCAATCTTCCTTCTGCGTTCACACAGCGCAGCATTCCGGCAAATTACCGGTAATGTTACAACTTCTCTTTCCGGACAATAGCCGGAACGAATTTACCGGTATTTCCAAAAAGGGCCTGTTCACACATACAGACCTTTCCGGAAAATTGCCGGTAATTTTCCGGAAAAGTCTGTATGTGTGAAAGGGGCTATATATGTTTAGTGATTTATTTCTGTTTATTTGACCACTAGTCTAGTTTTGGCCTATTCTTGGACGTCTATTAGATTTTCACTGACTGCCCAAATTTTGCCTTGTTTTAACTAAGACATCTTTTAGACATCAATTAGACATCTTTTAAAAACAAATCAAATGCTTGCTGGGTTACCTTAGAAGACCAATGCAATTGGATGCACGTTTTTTCAGAAGATGATATTGAGTAACACCTAAGTTATTGATTTTTATGGTAGTTACATACTTTGATTGACATGATGAGGACTGATGGCGTAGCCATAATGGAGGTTGGTGTTGCAAATTGTCCCTTCAGGTGAGCATGCATATTACCTTGGGCAAGCTGAAAAAAAGCTGTTTTTTTTTTTGTTTGATTCAAACATTTAGAAACAATTTAAGACACATTGTTTATCAGATTTAATTGGTGATTTCAAATATGACGTTTAATTGTAAGCTTGACTAACAGCTTCCTCATTCAAAGATAGGAGCTGCACTTGTATGACCGAGAGGCATTTCAAAGATGGCTGCCAAGTGACATGACTTGCCTTAAAATGTTTATTTCTGCTGCTAGGCAGTAACAGCGTGAACAAAACATGCAATTGCTAGATAATGCTGCTTGCTTGCCTCAAGTTTGAACTTTGGACTATAAATGTGGTTTCATTTGCAAAGTCCTAACACTGAGTGGGTCCATAAGACTGAGAGTTGTTATTTGCTGAAGTGGAGCAGAAATTAAATATACATTCTCTGTGCTTGCAAATTGTCTTTTTGGCACAGATTCTATGTTGGCCTTATAATTGTCAACCACTACAGTGAACACCACAAAACGTCTGTTCTTGTGACTAATATTGTGTATGCTGGGTCTAACAGAAAGCTAAAGAACATGCTTGTGACACATAATCAGACATACATTACTAAGCTGAGGAGGTTTAGTAATGAAAATCATAGTTTTCCCAGATATCATATCATCTGCATTAACCCTCTTGTACACGTCTGTAATGGACTACGCTTTTGTTATGTTGGTGCCTCTTTTAGTCCCATTGACTTTCATTATAACCACATTTTTTGAATGCAAAACTATGATGCCATATAATCATGCATTTTTGATTGTTGGTGGTTTCCCTGTTGGGAAGAGGTCAAATTTGTTATTTTTACTGTTGATCATCCATCAGTTCGCAGCATTAACCCTTTAGATAGGCCTCTGCAAAAATGTTTCTGGCTTTTATATGGAGTTCTGTGGAGTGAAACAGCTGATTATAGTGTGTGTGCATAAATACACTTACTATGTTTACTATGTTCTGAGAGCTGAGCTGCTTATTTGGATTTACTCAGACCTATCAAAGTACTGTAAGTGCACAAAGGTATCTCACACTTTCACACGCGCACTATAATCCATATTAAAGCCAGAAACTAAGCTTTTTTTTGCCCTGCAACTGTTGATCAACAGTAAAACTGATTAATTTAACCTCTTCCCAAGAGGGAAAACCACCATCAAGATACCTCTTTGAAGTTGGCACCCCATAAAAATAAACAATCCGGTAATGCTTTATTTTGATTGTCCATTTAAATATTAGTAGACTGTCTGCTTAATATCTGTGGATACTGCTCCTTCAACAGACATTTAACTGATTATAAGAAACTTTGCAAGTACATGTCAACTTACACTAACCCTAACCTAACAGTCTACTGAGAATTAGTTGGCATATAGATGCAATGTAACTTAAATTCAACAAACAGACCATCAAAATAAAGTTAGACCAATAATCCCCATAACTATGCATTCGTTTGTGCTATGTTTGTGCTGATTTGTGCCGTAAAAATGAATGTTTGTGCTGGTTTGGGGTCTGAGATATTAAGCATTTTTTTTGACCGTGTGACGTCACTTTCCCCCCCCATGTTGCTCAAATCACTGCAAATCAGCACAGCTCCTTTGTGCTCGATTTGTGCTGGTTTGTGCCGTTATAACAAGCACTGTATCTGTTTTCCTCGTTTAGATATAACCAAAATATTTCGAGAGCCGTGACAGCAAAAATATGCGGTATTGAACCCATATGCGATCCTAGTATCAGGATTGGTGCATCCCTAGTTTATATTTAACCAAAATACCTTAACCTTACATGATTATATTGTGTCATGGACTTGCAATCAAAAAATGTCATTATAATGGAAGTCAATGCGCCAAAAACAGCCACCAATATAACGAAAGGGTAGTAAATTTGCCCAGAGTTTTTAAAAACGTTCAACGCATTTTCCCAAAATATGTATGAAGATAATGTTTGCCACCAAAAATCATTCCATTTGCAGAAACACAAAGAGAATTGTGGCCAAATTAAGACTCAAAATCACCCAGAGTGGATGAAAACATCACCAACAGCCCACACAAGGGTATTTAATTGCAAAACAAAATTCCTAGAAATGTTTCCCAGTATTGGGTTGTGACTGGAAGGGCATCTGCTGTGTGAAACATATGCTGGAATAGTTGGTGGTTCATTCCGCTGTGGCGACCTCTGATAAAATCAGAAACTAAGCCGAAGGAAAATGAATGAATGATAGAATGAAATCCCTAGAAATATTTTAGCTACACACATTCATCAAAAATTAATCAAACATTTGACAATGCAACTATTAAATATAAAACATTTCATCAGTTACTTTCTGTGAACTGTCTTTTGTTCAGGTGACGTCTGCAAGTGCGTTTGCTCAGACTCTGCGCAGGTACACCTCTCTAAACCACCTGGCCCAGGCAGCTCGAGCCGTCCTGCAAAACACTGCTCAGATCAACCAGATGCTCAGCGACCTCAACAGAGTGGATTTTGCAAACGTGCAGGTGTGTGTGTCTGTGTGTGACTGGACAAATCTCTCACATCCCAGCCAGACTTGAGGTTGGATGCTGTATTTACTAGAGCTTTCATCTGTCACCATCTGAGATGAGCTCATTTTTTGGCTTGGTGTGGCTGTGGGTGTTTGTGGTCTGTCTATTAGGAAAGCGGAAACTTTAGTGAGTGTTTAGAATAACATAGTTTGTTTCTTTGAAAGTGATTTTAAAAAGGGTTTTTACTGAGTGTGTGTAGTCATCTAGCTGATAATTCTGCCTAAAATGACTCGCAGTACATGCCTGTACAATGCCTGCCACAACCCTGGAACCCAGCCACAAAATACTAATTACTAAAACACTAATATTAATGAGCTCTGTCTAACCAATAGCTTTTACACCAATGTACAGTAAGTTCATTTGAAAAATGATCAAATTTAGCATGATCACCTTTGCTTTTATGCTTTTTATGAAGTAAAGGATGAGAGTATGTTTATTCATCTTTACATAACATGCAAAGCTGAATAATGATGGAACATTTTGACAAGATTTAGTTGCATTTAACATGCCTTCTATATATATGAAATCACAAAATATTGGTGTAAAATTTGTTGCAGGCTTCATAGTTGGATGTTGGATTTTTTCCAGCTGTGGCAGCAGACTCTGTTGGGCATTTTACACAGATCTACCAACTACATGTGGCGTTGTTTCATTGACAAATGTCGTGAGCGCATTATTAAGTCGAGATCGCATTAATGTAATAGCCTACGAGCGTGTCAATCTCTGTGCTCGAGCGCTGATTTCCTCTGCTCGTGCACAAAACGTCTTGTTCGCCCTCAAATATCCGCTCCTTAATATTTTCTTGCGCGCCCTCAAATAAACGCTGCTGAACTGTGATTTAGCGCGTTTATGTAACGAGTATGTCTCCAACATTTATTAGATTTGCTAGGAATATTTATGAATGTCTGTAACAGAACTACAGAGTGGCATGAATGCGTCCTGAAGTAAAGTGAAACGGCTATAAACTCCAGCAAGATAAAGTCATTGTATGCAGAACCACAGACCTTTATCTGTAAATAAAATATAATTATGGAAACTGTGTTCATCATAACTGAAAGCTACGCCGTGTTTGATGGCCTCACGCATCAGTCTGTCAGTCAGTCAGTCTGTCAGCACGTCACCTTAAAGTGTTAAACAAAGAACGCACAGCACTACTGTTACAGAAGTTTTCGCGGTTATAATTTACTTACCGTTTAATACGTTTTTGGTGCGATTATAACCCGCTATTTAAAAAAAACGAATATTTTGAATGAGAAGCTGTAATGTAGCCATGGATGAATGTAGGTGTGGTGCCCCGCCACGGACGAATGAATGTAGCGAAAACCATGAAGTAAAGCCGTGGCCCACACTGGGAGTAGGGTCTGTCTGCGAACTGCAAGACAGGGGCGTAACATGAAGGAGCCTTAGGAATGTAACTTGTAGTATGTTAGAGGCGTAACTTGAAGTTATGGAGCCATGTTAAAATTATGTTGTCGGCAAGATGGTGCTGTACATCAGTTATTAACATCTAAACCTACTCCAAACATAAACCCAACCATCAGTTAATAATGTCTACACCTACCCTGAACCTAAACCTGACCATCAGTTATTAATGTCTATACCTTCCCCAAACTTAAACCCAACCATCATAGTTATTAATGTCTACACCTTCCCTAAACATAAACCCAACCATCATAGTTATTAATGTCTACATCTTCCCCAACCCTAAACCGAACCATCATAGTTATTAATGTCTACATCTTCCCCAACCCTAAACCCAACCATCATAGTTATTAATGTCTACACCTTCCCCAAACATAAACCCAACCATCATAGTTATTAATGTCTACACCTACCCTAACCCTAAACCCAACCATCATAGTTATTAATGTCTATACCTTCCCCAAACTTAAACCCAACAATCATAGTTATTAATGTCTACACCTTCCCTAAACATAAACCCAACCATCATAGTTATTAATGTCTACATCTTCCCCAACCCTAAACCCAACCATCATAGTTATTAATGTCTACACCTTCCCCAAACATAAACCCAACCATCATAGTTATTAATGTCTACACCTACCCTAACCCTAAACCCAACCATCATAGTTATTAATGTCTACACCTTCCCCAAACATAAACCCAACCATCATAGTTATTAATGTCTACACCTACCCTAACCCTAAACCCAACCATCATAGTTATTAATGTCTATACCTTCCCCAAACTTAAACCCAACAATCATAGTTATTAATATCTACACCTTCCCTAAACATAAACCCAACCATCATAGTTATTAATGTCTACATCTTCCCCAACCCTAAACCCAACCATCATAGTTATTAATGTCTATACCTTCCCCAAACTTAAACCCAACAATCATAGTTATTAATGTCTACACCTACCCTAACCCTAAACCCAACAATCATAGTTATTAATATCTACACCTTCCCTAAACATAAACCCAACCATCATAGTTATTAATGTCTACATCTTCCCCAACCCTAAACCCAACCATCATAGTTATTAATGTCTACATTTTCCCCAACCCTAACCATCATAGTTATTAATGTCTACATCTTCCCCAACCCTAAACCCAACCATCATAGTTATTAAAGGGCACATAGGTTACCCCTTTTTACATATTTAATATAAGTCTTTTGTGTCCTCAGAATGTGTCTGTAAAGTTTCAGCTCAAAACACCCATCAGATTATTTATTATTGCTGTTTGAAGTGTCTATATTATAGCTGGAAAAAACGTTTTTGCTGTTTTTTTGTACTGGCCCTTTAAGGCTAGTCCTCCCCGCCCACCGTTCCCACGTGCCTGTCAGCAATCGCCGCCCTCGGCTGCCTCAGGAATCAGATCTCACGTAACGTGTGTGAGAAATATTACAGTAAGAACTTTAACAATCAGTATTTGATGCATTTTTTGTGGAGTTGCAACAATGAGTCACACACAATGTCATTACAAAGTTCACGCACACACACAGCGAGGACACAAACACATAGCGCAGACATACACACACACACACACACACACACACACACACACACACACACACACACACACACACACACATAGCGCAGACAAACACACAGACACACACACACACATAGCGCAGCAGACACACACATACACTCACAGAGAGAGAGAGAGAGAGAGAGAGAGACAGCGCGTTAAGCTTTGCACTCGTTTTGCACGCATATGTGACATGATACTGGTAACATCCACTGCTGTATGGATATCTCTTATATTATTGTACAAAATAAACCCAATTTAACGTCCACAAACCGCGATTGAAGTGTCTTTTATAATTGTTCTGACACGCGGCTGTGCTGATTAAGTGAATCTGAAGTGAATCGCTGTAATTCATTTCACACATGCTCTGTTTTAAAACATTTTAAACTTGTAAAACTCACTCTTGATCACATTGATGATGATTGATGATCCTAGCGAACTGAACAGACCGTTTATTCCCAGTTGCTTTGCGCACGTCTGGTCTTGTTTATATGATTATACACGTGACTACCGGGATATGTTAATGCACGCCTGTCAATCAATATTGGTGGGCGGGGGGACCGCTCTCATACATAAAGTTGCGGTTGATCTGAAAACCGCTCCAATTGGTCCACCGTTTTTATGTTGTTAAATTTGAAAAAAAAGGACTGGGTGTGTTTATTTCACCCCAATATGACAGTTTATACACTATACTTACACACATTTCTGTCCAAACAGCTAGAAAAGTAGATTCTTCACCATAGGTGCCCTTTAATGTCTACGTCTTCCCCAACCCTCAACCCAACCATCATAGTTATTAATGTCTACATCTTCCCCAACCCTAAACCCAACCATCATAGTTAATAATGTCCACATCTTCCCTAAACATAAACCCAACTATCAGTTATTAATGTACAGCCGCGAGTTGCAGAGGCTTTCATACTTGACACACTCACCATTGTACTGTTATTTGCTACCACAGGGGACGATGCTGCGTGCCGATGCTCTTGCTACAAGTTTTGCACGTTGCTGCGTTGCAAACTCTGACTGCGAAATCTCATCACATGACTGCATGAGACCAATCGAAGATTAAACCATGACCTCTCTGTTAGTGGTGTAACGGATCACTAATCTCACAGTTCGGATCACGTTAAGGTTTTTAGTCACAGATCGGACCATTTTTCGGATCAGCCAAAAAGGGGAGGAGACAAATGTCATCTGCTTTCCATTTATTACAAAAACAGTACTGCAAGAAACTTTTGGTTTTAACAAACAGAATGTAGAACCTGTAATTTTATTACAAATAAAATGAATAAATAATCAGCTGAATAAAAATAAACTAAAATATTCAGTACTGTGAAAAATTCACTGTTATCACTACTGTTACTGATGACCTTAAATGTAGAAATCTAACATCATAATTTGTACAACCCATATTTATTTTTAGTCTCATTTTCAATAAATGATTCAGTTATTCACTCATAAAACTTCATGTTTCATTGCTAGATGTATCATTTTTTAAGAATTATTCAGTGGCATATTTTTGATGGCTGGTTGTCGCCACCTATTGATTAAATAATGTAATTGCTGCCAACAACTTTCATTTTGAGCACATGACAGTGATTTTAATCTTTACCATAAACATCAGTGGTTTCATATATAACTATAAACTGTTATCCCAGTACTTCTGTGTTATTTGACTCTTTGTAACTACACAACTCAAAAGACTAAAGACTCAATCTCTTACTTGATTTGTGCGTTTCTCAAACAGATTTAAATGCAGCGATTTGAAGGATCAATAAACATATGCAAATCACTATCATTTATATTTTATATTGTGTGGGTGTCGAGATCCTGATCTTTAATGATTAATCATGCAGCTTACACTGAATGCATTAATTCAGGCAAAACAAGTAGTGACAGCACCTTTTCTGACAAAAAACGGTGAGACAATAGATGAAGAATGATCCTGGATCATGTTCATCACCAAACAGCTGTTTTGTTTTTATATTGCTCATCTCTTTAATTTACTCATCCTGTTTTATTCTATGACTAACTTTCACTTAATTTCTCTATCGGGCTGTAATATATACTAAAGGCCAGTGTGTGCACAGATTTCCACTTGTGTTTTGACCAGTGTTTAAAACCTTGTGACTAAAGAAAGGGGACCAATATGCACACCAGCTTGCAAAATGTAAGATGTAAAAAATAAATAAATAAATAAAAAATAAACCTGACCCGCCATATTAAAAATGATCTCAACCAATGAGATTGGCACTTATAACTCATAACCTTGAGCTGCTGAAGCTACAGTAGACACTACATGGTGGAGCTCATGCATAAACTGGTCAAGATATGCACACATTGTGTACCGTGGTATTTCTGTTTTCCATTGAGTGCCATTTAATGTCAGGAGTGATTTTGTATGTTCACTCTGCTGATCTGCGTCTAGTGAATGAGCCTTAAGCCCCTTTTTAACAAAAATATTAGGCTAATAAACACAATTACAACAGATTACATACAACATACAAATGATTTATTATCTCTGCATTTAGCATTATTCCACCACTTCTAATACAGTGGTATTTACTGTGCATTTTGAATGAAATCGTTTTATGAATCTAATAAGATGTCAGGAGGAGTTTGATGAGTTAGTGAGAGATGAAATGGTACAGTATGTGATCGAGAGTGTTTTTTCTGAATGTCCTGCAGGAACAGGCCTCATGGGTGTGCCGGTGTGAGGACCGGGTGGTGCAGCGGCTGGAGCAGGACTTTAAGCTGACCCTTCAGCAGCAGAACTCTCTGGAGCAGTGGGCCGCCTGGCTGGATGGGGTGGTCTCGCAGGTCCTAAAGCCCTACCAGTCCAGCGCTGCTCTTCCGAAAGCAGCTAAACTCTTCTTGCTGAAGTGGAGCTTTTACAGGTAATCCCGTTTTTCTGGCCTTCTTGAAAATGTTCTCAGTGGGCCTTGGTGTTAAAGGGTTGGTTAGTTGTAAACGACTTTCTTCTTTCAGTTCAATCCATTCAGAGTAATTCAATAACTCAAAGCGCATCCATCCACAATTTAAAGTGCCTCACTCTGCTCCGTGAGTTAAATAAAGATCTCTTGATGCAATTTTGAATTGATGCATTTTGGTTATAAAAAATATCTACTTTCAGTATATTTAACAATTTTGTGTTACTTTTGCTCAATGTACAACACATATTCAGAAGAGAGAGACTTTTTTCTGTCTTTTTGTCAGATTATGTTGACTTTATTCACTGTGCCTGGAGCCATATATTATTGTGCAAGCATATGCTCTCGATTTTACTTGTTTTGGACAGCCAAAAAAACAGCCATTCTCTACAATTCTGTAACTTGAAACAAAAACAAATGTAATACTCTGAATAGAATCAACTGAAAGACGAAAGCTAGGGTGCCTTGAGGGTTAGTAAATCATGGCGTGATTTTCATTTTTGGGTGAATTAACCCTTTAAGCTGTCTTTTAGTCAACCTGATCACAACTGGGTGATGCTAGTAACTGGTGTAAATGGGGTGTAAAACATTTTGAACTTCTTCACTTTTGCCCACGTCCAGGGTAAGTGAAAAACGCAATAGGTTGGATAGCTTTCATAGTGCACACGGTTTTATGGTCAAATGTGTTTAAACAGCAACACAGGCCACATATTCTGTTTTTACTGATCTAACTATAGTGACTTTAGAAAGAACAAGGTAATCTTAGAAAGGTTAGAAAGAATAAGGTAATCTTAAATCACTGCACTGTAGTAGCCATCTTTTCATTCACTTGCTTCACACTGAATCACACTGAGCGCTCCCCTAAAAATGACTTAGAACAATATAAATTGCACTGGGTATCGAATCAGATGTCCCTATTTGATTTGATTTGATTCCAATTCACAAGCTCTCTCTTCGATTTGATTATTGATTTGACTCAGTGAGCATTATTTGAATCAAAAGCTATTGATGTTTACAGAAACGATCTGTGAAAATTTTATTTCAGGAATGTAGAAGTCCATCTATTAGCCCAATAATGAAACTAACAGCATGGTCGAAGGTTAAATGCATGTAAGCCTTTCTAGTGCTTCTGAAAAGAATTGTGTTATTTATTGAAATTTATTCGAAATTTGGTTTTTCAGCTCCGAATTTAATCTGACTCCAATTTTAAGTGAATGTCAAAGTTAGACTGTATTTCTAATTGTAAGAACCGATCACTTTCATCATTTATGACTCGATTTAGGGTTTTGATCTATATCTGATCCCTTATTCTTCAGTAATACGTTCATTAGGGACCGAATGCCGCTCAGAGTTTCACGCCCAGGGTTTGCGTAACTTCACACGGACAGTATGCTGACACTGAAGCTAGTCAGAGGATGTAGGGTTAGCTAATACTTAAATAGTCTGGTTGCAAACTGCTCCCTCATCCTAAAAGGTAGTGGATTTAGCCACTTTCATACAACTTGCTAATTCCAGCAATTGGATGATTAAAGATCTCCATGCTGTCATGTCAAAACAACTCCGTACATTCAAATGTGTCTTTAGAATCGAAAGTCTAATCATGTCGAATCATAAAGGTAGCGCAGACTTAATCTACTGGATATAAAAAGATTTCTGGAGAATTCAGAACGAATCAAAACTTAACATTTTATTTGTCAGGTAAAATTGTATTAAGCTAATTACATAATAAAACAATAAGAAAGCCAATTCAGAGATGATACTGTAAAAATACAACATTTATTACTCAAAGATAAATCAAAGAGCAAGAGATGCATACCTGACCCGAGAAGTAGCTATGCTGCAGCATATAAGTCTCAGAGACTCACGTGCTGCAACGGGGTGTCTTGGCTACAAGATCCCAATGATACTTGTTCACATTTCCTTTAAATACTCAACTCAGAACAAACAGCCATAAATTCAAGACAATAGAAGTGTCACAGAGACCCTTGCCTGGTGAATTTGAGGTGTTAACCATCTCTAAGGAGGGGGAGCATCTGGCAAAGATTTTATCAAAGCCAATAAACAAGTCAGCATATAGAAGTGAAATATTACAGGGAAATTAAGACCACTTTACAAATCACACAGAGACATTTAAAATGATACCAAACATGAATATAGTGCTGCAAGACACACCATATTAAAACCTCGGACATTTTATGTGAAAATGTGAATGATCTGCTCTGATCAGAAGGTAACTTAAGGGTCAAGTGGGAAGGTTTGAGGTGAAAGGAAAAGGGTGAACTTTCTCGCATTGCCCTTGGTTAGGTATAGCTCTGTGTTTCCAGCATATTGTGAACTGTCTCAGGATAATTTGAATAGAACAGTTGGTTAACAGCGGGTTTCCTGATCATCTTCTCAGATCAGAAAGTTTATTGTTTTATTACATAGCAATTCTTGTGGTCTTGTCTCATGAAATTCCATAACAGTTCTCAGGGTCTGATATTCTGAAGAGATTTAACCATTCTTACAAGGAACATGGCTATAATAAAACATCCCATTTCTCTATTTCGGAGATTCTCGATTTCTCTATTTGTTGTTGTTTTTGCTTTAAGACAATGCATGGATAATGATTTAGAATTGCTTTCAATTTCGAACTAGACTTTTTCCGTGAACACTGAGCAAGATTTGCATTTCAACACATAAGCATGAGAATTTGAGAGTTCAAGTGACAATAAGCCACAAAAGTGAAGTGAATTCCGCTCTCACCCACTAAAATGACTGTCAGGGCTTTGCACCACAGAAAGACCTCAGCCAGTGACTTTTAAATTTCCATCATGTTTATCATGTTTCTTTGCTGCTGTAATGATAGAAGCAGTACTGGACAAATATACAGTTGAAGTCAGAATTATTAGTGTTGAAAAAATTTTCTTTGTAAAAAAAAAAAAAAAAAAAAAAAAAAATTATATATATATATATATATATATATATATATATATATATATATATATATATATATATATATATATATATATATATGTATATATATACACACTGGCGATCAAAATTAGAGAACAATTTATAAATAATTGAACAATTCTGAAATAATGTCATCTTCACTGCTCAACAGTTGAAGGAGTTGTTGTCCAGTCTATACCATGGTACCAGAACAACTTTTCCACAAAAAAAACTAAGGCATTTCAACAAAAACCATTATTTTGCAGAAAACACACTGATCAAAATTAGAGAACAACAATGATTGTAGCATGGAAAAAGATTACAGCATTTTTTTCTGAAGGTTACAACAGTCAGCAATTAGTAGGAAGTGTACAGGCCTCTGCTCTGAATGACTTCAGCACATCTGCGGCCACAGGACAGCACTAGTCTCTCACACTGCTCTGGTGTGATTTTGGTCCACTCTTCTTCCAGTCTCCTCGACAGTTCAGTGACTGTAGTGGGTTTCTTGGCCATAACTTTGTCGCCAAGGATTTTCCAGAGGATTTCTATTGGGTTGAGATCAGGACTCTGGGCAGGCCATGTCATTACTTCAATGTTTTCAGTTTCAAGGAACTGCTTTACCCGTTTTGCTGTGTGACATGGAGCAATGTCCTGCATGAATACTGCGGGCTGATTGGGTGATGAACGCAGGGAAGGAACCATATGTTGTTGAAGAAGGTTCTGATAAACATTTGCATTCACTCTGCCATGTAGCTGTATAAGAGGCCCAACTCCTGCTGCAGAAAACATACCCCAAACCATGACACTTCCTCCTCCACTTTTCACTGACTTCTTTACACACTTTAGGTTCAGTCTTTCTCCAGTTTTTCATCGAACATAATGTTTCCCATCGGACCCAAATAAATTAAACTTGCTTTCATCACTGAAGTGAACTTTGGACCAGTTCTCCTCTGTCCACACAACATGCTCCTCAGCAAAGCTTAGTCTAGCCTTTTGATTCTTCCTGCTAATGAGAGGTTTGGTCACTGCAGAGTGGGCTTTCAGTCCAAATGCTCTTAAACGTCGAGACACTGTATGACGAGATAGATCTTTACCCTGTTCAGCGCTGAACTGGTGAGCAATTCCAGCTGCAGTGTGGAAACGATTGGCCATTGAGATCCTCCGCAGTATCCTGTCCTCTCTTGTATTTGTCTTCCGTGGACGACCAGCCTTCTTGGGGGACTTGAATGAGTTTGTGAGGATGTAAAGATTCAATATTCTTGAAATAACAGATTTGGAACGACCAGCTTGTCTTGCTATGGCTGATAGGGTCATACCTTTGGCTTTCATCTGGACAACCTGCTGCCGG
Source organism: Danio aesculapii (assembly GCF_903798145.1). Taxonomy (NCBI): domain Eukaryota; kingdom Metazoa; phylum Chordata; class Actinopteri; order Cypriniformes; family Danionidae; genus Danio; species Danio aesculapii. The sequence goes on along the minus strand of NC_079437.1, from coordinate 17,897,496 downwards.
AGGCTTTCAGTCACTTTAGAACGGCCCACCATCTTGCAGAGTCAATGAAACTGAAAGTTAGGCTGCCAGTTAAATAGGGGTTGATAGATAATCGGGGAAATTAGCACCAGGTGCCAGATTAACACCAATAACTGGGAGGTATCTGAAAGTGTTCTCTAATTTTGATCAGTGTGTTTTCTGCAAAATAATGGTTTTTGTTGAAATGCCTTTGTTATTTTGTGGAAAAGGTGTTCTGGTAGCATGGTATAGACGGGACTAAAACTCCTTCAACTGTTGAGCAGTGAAGATGACGTTATTTCAGAATTGTTCAATTATTTATAAATTGTTCTCTAATTTTGATCGCCAGTGTATATATATATATATATTTATTTATTTATTTATTTAATATATGGGTGCACAATATATAATTTCAGCGTCGATATCGCAACGTGATCCTTCACAATAGTCACATCAGGTCATGCAATGATATGCAAAATTTTAATTTGCATGCGTTTTTGAGGTCTGTGACTTTATAAAGTTTTTTTTTTTCGGCATGAGAAATTTTACAGTTTGTAAGTTTAAAAACTGTTCCTGAATACGACTTAAAAAAGAATAAAACACTTTATTTCAATTGTGGTTTTTTTTCTTTACTGTATTTATCAATGTTTGTAGCTTGTTTATAAGATTTTATGCAGATGCACTTCTCTACAGAACTCTAAAATGATACTTTTTTTCCAAATAGAGATATTTATCTGGTGAAATTGTAGTTATATCGCAATAGATATCACAGAATAACAAAATATCGCAATGTTAAATTTTTCTCCTGCACAGCCCTAGGGAGAATATTTAAGGGAGAATATGTAAGACTTTGTCGTTTTTATATATATATATATATATATATATATATATATATATATATATATATTTACTAGAACAGTGTTATATTTTTGCTGTGTTATGCACTTACATTATCTCAAATGTTTCGAAAAATGTTAAAATACAGAGAATTCAGCAATTTTAACTATAGTGAATCAGACCGTGTCCTGTGTGGCCATGCTAATGACTTCACATACACATTCAATTTGCGATTTGGTTTTATAGGAAATAGGAAAACACCAAAGATGCTTTAATATGGTGTGTGTTTTATGAAGCAGCATTATAACTTATCATTAAAATGTTTTAGTCTGATAAAACAGTGCTATTTCTTCTCCACATGATCATGAGTAGAAGAAGTGGAAGTAGTGGTACAGTGGCATAATAAAAACTTTCAGTCTTACTCAGCTTCATACTACCCTAATAATAAGATTTGAATACTTTAGTTCATCCATGCATTCTGCAGGAGTCCTGAAGGATGTAATGAAGACCACAACTCCACACTCAGTCATGGTGTCATTAAACTAGGCCTTTGTTTGTTGTGAATATGCGCCCTCTAGTGGCGAAAATTACATAATGTGCCTTCAAAACTAAAGGAAAATATCCACAAAACAAAAAAAGTCTCAACAAAATCACAAATGAATGAAATAGAGCTAGAGTTTGTCACATTGTTTCCCTTCTAAAACAGTAAATCCTATAAAGTAGTATCAATGTGGCTTGCAACATTTTACATTGTGTGCTGTGGTTTTGGAACAGAGCTGTCATGACCGTTGGGTGACTGTCAGTTACAATAATGTCAGTTACATTTCCCTCTCTTACTCATCCTCTCTCACGCTTCCTGTATGTTGTCTCTTTGTTTCGTCTTTAGCTCTATGGTGATCCGAGATCTGACTCTGCGCAGTGCTGCCAGCTTCGGCTCTTTTCACCTAATTCGTCTGCTCTACGATGAGTACATGTACTATCTGATAGAGCACAGGGTTGCCCAGGCCAAGGGTGAAACACCGATTGCTGTCATGGGAGAGGTACAAACACACTCACATATTGAAACGGGAAGTTTGTCTGAGATGAAGTAAACATTTCAGTGAGCAATACAAAACAGAAGTGTGCGAGCTACTCATAACACGATATTCAACAGAGGAACTGTAAATGACACGTTCTAAATCTAGCATTTTAAATGTGCTAATTCTCACTTTTTCTTCGCTCTTGAAGTTTGCAAGTCTTGGCCGAAGTCTGAACCCACTTGATCCTGATAAAGGTTTGTAGTTGTATGCACAAAATAACACACAGATGCTAAAGATTTGCATGTCAAAAGGTTGATAGGTTGTCACAGACTTTGTTTCTTTTTTACTTAAAGGTGCAGTACAGTAGGTGTTCTGGCAAAATGCTATCTGTTAACTTTGAAAACACAGTCCCTCCCCTTCCGTCCAAAGCCATGCCTCATGAAACACGAACGTGTCCCATAAAGAAGACAGTAGACAATCCACTAGATCATGTCATTCGCCACTTAGAAAACTTTGTAGTACTTTATAATACTACAATTCCCAACAAAAAAAATGGATTATATCTGGCTCGTTTTCAGTTGTGTAGCAATATTTCATGCATGCAAGGATCACCGGTCTCACTCTTTCAGTCGCTTCGTCCTAAACAAACTATGGTGCTTGGCCGGCAGGACTAAACCATACTTACATGCTAATTTCAGACCAAATATTCAGAGTTGCATGGTAAACAATATAGGGAGCGCGTCACAGGTTATCATTGTTCAAAAATAAACCAATGTGATGTGAATATAAAAGCAGCTTCACTTCAGTAAAGCAGGCTAGGCGGAATATCGCTATTTACTTATATTTTGTTGTTAAACTAAATAAAAATCTACATTATTGATGCTGTAAAAGGACCTTATAAAACTGAAAATAGACAGCCATGGTGTCATGCTTCCTCCAGCTTGCAAAACTAACTCCTATACTGATTCAGGATTTTAAAAAGGTTTGATTCAGCATTTGTTTTTACCGCTGTCACTCTCTCTCTCTCTCATGTGCACGTGAACGGCGGATCTGTATGCGTGAAAAGGGATGCGCAGATGTACAAATCTACATTTGTTGACAGACAGTTCAGGCTACTTATCAGAATTATGAGAATTATTGGCCCGACAGTTTTAATTGGATGAGCATTTTTTAGTCTTATGCCTCAACCAGAATATAAAAATACATATAAATACATTTAGATCATTTACTTTAATCATTACTATTGGAATGTGAAGAGACTTTCAACCAGCATAACAACAAATGTTTCTGGACACAATCACCTACTGCACCTTTAATTCAGGTTTTATTAAAAAAAATATATATAATAATAATGACAAAATAAATGAACCCTATAGCAATGCACTAAAATTTTCATTTGTAACCCACAGTTCAGCTATTCAAAAAATATTAAAATTATATGGAGTTTAGAATAGTATTAATTATATACAGTTGAAGTCAGAATTATTAGCCCCCCTTTGAATTATTTTTTCTTTTTTAAATATTTCCCAAATGATGTTTAACAGAGCAAGGAAATTTTCACAGTGTGTCTGATAATATTTTTTCTTCTGCAGAAAGTTTTATTTGTTTTATTTCGGCTAGCTTCACCGTTTTAAGGACAAAATTATCAGCCCCTTAAAGCAAATTACAATAACTTGCTTATACAATAACATGTCTGATTAACGTAATTAACCTAGTTAAGCCTTTAAATGTCATAGGCTGTATAGAAGTGTCTTGAAAAATATCTAGTAAAATATTATTTACTGTCATCATGGCAAAGATAAAATAAATCAGTTATTAGAAATGAGTTATTAAAACTATTATGTTTAGAAATGTGTTGAACAAATCTACTCTCCGTTAAACAGAAATAGAGAAAAATTAAATAGGGGGGCTAATAATTCTGACTTCAACTGTATGCATTTCAAATTATTCTGTTTTTTACTGCAATTATAATAATAATAATTATTTACATTTAAATGTTATAATTTACATTTTCACATGTGTTAAATAAAATAATAATGAATAAATTAAAATCAGTTATAAATATTTTGAAAGAATGTGCAACAAAACATTATTTTTTTATTATTTACAGTAATTTATTATTCATCTAAATAAAAGGTCAACTTAAAAAATGAAAAGTATTTTAAATGATCATCATAAATGCATTATCAGTAATTATTTTAAAGTAAATGTATTAATATAATACATTCATATAATATTTTGTATTCATATAATGTCTATTAATTGAACAAAATATATAAAACTGTACAATTTTTAATGCATTTTCAGTATTTTGAAAAAAGATTCAAATACACAAATAAAAAATCTATTTCATTTGTAAGATGTATTTAAAATAATTATTTACAATATTTTATAATGAATGTAAAATCACTTTTAATGAAATTTCGAAATAATAAACAAACGTATAATCAATTGATAACAAAAAATACAATTATAAAACATTACATTTATATCAAAATAATAACATATATATATATAATGGAATTACATTTGTCTTTTAAATTGTAATAATATATTTATAATAATAAATTTTATAATAATAATATAAAATTTTTAGTCATTTAAATTGTATTTTAAAATAAATATATCAGAAATTCATAAAACATCTTAGAATTGACCTTCTCTGTATGTTTGCATTTCAGAAGAGGAAGAGGAAGAGGAAGAAGAGAGTGATGATGAGTGTCAGGAGTTATCTCTGCAGTCAGACGTGGGTGCGATGGGGGACGAATCTCTGGAACCGCCCGCCAAACTGGCCCGAACCGACCAGAGGGTGTTGTTCACCACAGGAAGCATGGAAAACTGAACCGAAAGCCACACATGCACACACACCACACAATCACCGCCCATCATTTATGCACTTCAAATCCACACATACATGCATCCAAGAAAACACAAATGCTGCAGCTTACATATTTACACCACATTTCCGATGTTTATATGTACATTTCCATGCCTGTCGATGTCTCAAACGCATACACACACACACACATTGAAACACAAAGAGTGTGGCCCTCGCACAACTCATAACATGGTCATCGAATAACGTATCGTATCGAGATCGTAGACATCATAAGATGCAAGAACATAAACGAAAACTGCTGCAACTGGATCATAAGAGTGGTCTGCGATGGACTGAGCTCTGATTGGCTACTGAAACCTGAATGAAGCTTTTTTTTAACCTTTAATGGTTGTGTAAGGAGATGGACTGTAAGTGTGTGCGTGCGTTGTGTGTTGATGTAAACTTTCTGCCTATCCGTGTGTTGTTTGTGTGATGGTGAGTGATCCGGGATCTTATCGTTTCGTTGGCTAGCGCGAACGCGTGTGTGTGTTTTCGTGCAAGAGTGAATGGCCGTCCGTGGTTCTCAACAAGTGTTGATAGTTGTTTTCGTCAATGGTTCCTTTTTTGATGCCTTCAGTGACTGCCATGTCATTCAGTGTTTAAAGCATATTATAGCCCAGCTCTCGAGTCTACTGGGTGTATGTGATTCTGCTGGGGTGTGTTTTATTTTTTAGGGCTAGTCTATATACATACCTCTGCAAATGACAGCAGTTTGCCAGAAACGAGAGGCTCCTCTCACTCCTGTTCATTTATTTGATATGGGTTTTATAGCATTTTGCTCCTATTTTGTTGCACTTTTTCCTCTTGCCAAACATGGTCCTGAGCTTGGTATTAGGCATTAAAATGTTTCTGTCCTTACTTTTTTTTTTCCTATGGTCACAAAGTGACAATCTGGATGTGTACAGCGTTGTCTAACACTGTTTAGTGCATATTTGATGGTTTTGCTGTGTATTTAAGATTTGGGTTAAGATATTTTACTACTAGAACCCTTCAAATGAACTTGACACCACTGCCCATAGTAGCTCTAAGTAGAGAACGGATCTTTCGGCTTCTCAAGACTTGTTCGTCGACTTCTTTATTTCTTGTGTTGTGGCGTTATTTAATGATCAATTCGAGAGACCTATAGTACATTAAAACTATATCTTTCAACTATTGCTGCTGTATATCTGAAGGATAGTGAGCAGCGCACAAGATGCTGACTGATCTCAAACCAGCATGATGCTTTTCTTTCCCTCTGATCCTCTTGACATATCGCAAGATCTGTAGATCCTCTCTGTACGACAGCCATTTTCATGACAAAATGAATTTCCCTTTTCACTTTTTGAGGTCGTTTCCGTTTCTTGCTAAAAAAGGAAAGATAATACACGAAAAAAAACTAGTGTGGTAGTGTTTTGAGTAATCTGAACCATGGGGATGGTTGTGCCTTTGCAGTTATCAAATGAAATCCAGATGTTTTTAATTTAAAATATGAATAAATCACTAATTTCTAAAATTGTGAATCCTTTCCAATATCTAGTTGTATCTGCTTTTCTTCTGCTACTCTAAAAGGTCATACCGGGTTTCACACCTTTGTTGTGAAAAATTGTTTTCTGCCTCTACCTAACTACGGTTTCTTAATACCAAAGTGCGACATCCTTCCTAAAAAAAAGCACAAAACATGATGAAGAAGCTTCAAATGTGGTAATGAGGGGAGTTCAAGTGCTCGCTTGCTGAGGTGATTTCCTGTTAAGAGTCACATGTTAAGAGCCTGAGATACTTCTGAGAAAAGCAGCCCATCGATAGAGACAAAAAAACAAAAACTAAGGCAATGCAGTGACTTCTGGAGTACAAAGAAGCAACAGAAAATCTTCTGAACTGCAGGTGTATATATAACAAACATTTTGATTTATACATTATGGTTTTATGTCAGTAAACTTTTACTTTATTAAACATACAGGTTGCATTTTTTTTTAAATTAAAAACATAAACTAACAACAGTGTTTTTATATTTAATTTAAATTTCATATTATGGCAAATTACAGTAAAAAAAGGACAATTATAGTTTTAAAAGTTTATATAGTATGAATTTAAGCACAATGAAATAATAAAACAACATACCAACAAATAAAAAGGTAAATAATAATGTGGCTTATTTGTACAATCAGTATCACACAATACATTCTACTTTGAACTTAGGAAAGGAAAAGAATCAATTTGCTGGAACAAGTCTAGATCTGACAGTCATGAAAAATTCTGGAAAAGTCATGAAATTTTTGACATGGCATTTTCCAGGCCTGGAAAAGTTTTGAAAAAAACTGAAAAACCCACAAAGTTTTGGAAAAGTCATGGAAATTAGTTTAACAAATGTCTGTATACTTAAATATAGGTTACCTATGTTGTCAGTCGTACGATAATTATCGTATTTCTATGATAATTTCGACCTGTGTACGATGTACGATCAATAATGAGAAAAATCCTGTAATGTACGATAATTTCAGAATTTTATGCCATTTAAAAGTAATTTCAATGTAATCTTCGGGCTTCTTTACTTATTGATCTAGCTGCATCTTTTCTGTCCTGTCTGTGAGGAGAAGGTGGAGTTAGGCACCTTTTCTATCTCATCTTATGTTACCTCTTCTCAGCCAATCAACGTAGAGAATGGCTCTCTCACAAGTTAACGTTCCTGCTGCGCATGCCCGTGGTTAGGTCAGTAGTTGTCAGTTTGAGTTCGATCTTTTAAGCAATAATGTTAAAACAATTAGTGCTGTAAAGGAAGGCGAAAGGGACAGGGGAGTTTTCCCTTGATGTTCTCGAAATGCGTCATGTGAATGTGTTTTTACCCAAAGTTAATCTCATCAAAACAAAGCACCTCAGAGTGTTTTAAAAATTAAGGAGGCTGCACTGCTTTCAAACAAACCAGCACTATTTTGCAGTCCATGACGGCATCCAATTTGTACAGCAAAATGAATCCCTCAACATCTGGCAACATGCACCATTTGATGACAGCAACTCAGAGGTGGAGTTTGAACCTTCACACTAAGGTATGGCTAGTTTTTTAACTTATTGTGGTAATTTGCATGTCGTGTCAAAACGCTATGTTTGAATCTCTGTTTGAATCGTGTGCAATAATTTTCCTCCAAATACGATAATTTTGAGGTTCTGGTACGATACTTTGACATTTCCAATCTGGCAACACTCATAGGTTAGTTGACTTTACTTCTTTTCTGCCCATGGTCAAACACATGCTCTTACATTATTAGTGCTGTGTGAACATTATCTAAATCAATTTTACATAGATATAAAGATTCATTTAAACTAAATAGATTGTTGCATGTTTTACTATATGCAGCAACAAGTCCTGGAAAAGTCAGCACATTTTAGTAGTAAAAATGTGTATGAACCCTGGACAATAAAACACATTCTTGTATATATTTTGCCTAAACGTGTGTAACAACAGTGTTTATTCATAACAAGTGAAGTTTATAAACTAATTTCGAGAGGATCACATGCTTATGATTGACCACAGCTGGTCCCACATTAGCTATCATTTGATTTACCAATCAGACGAATCCAAAGGCACATAAATAACCAGATTTTCTTACCTTAGTCTTCGCCTTGAAGAATCCCCTTATCCACCATCCACCCCTACTCCTCCCCCTCTTTCCTAGACTAATCCAGGACAGGGCGGCACGGCAGCTCAGTGGCTAGCACTGTTGCCTCACAGTAAAAACTTGTTCGCTGGTTCGAGTCCTGGCTGGGCCAGTTGGCTTTTGTGTGTGGAGTTTACATGTTCTCCCGTGCTCTCGTGGGTTTTCCCCAGGTACTCCAGGTTCCTCCCACAGTCCAAAGACATGCACTATAGGTGAATTTAATAAACCTAATTGGCAAAGTATATGAGTGTTTTAGTACTGGGCATTCACCGCATAACCATATGCTGGTATAGTTGGTGGTTCATTCAGCCGTGGTAACCTCTAATAAATGAATAGGCTGAGTGAACGAATTCGGGGGAGCTCATGAGATCTATCTGAGCTCAGACTCCTCTCTCGATGAAACGGGAGGGAGCCCCGGGCGCAAGGATCTTCTGAGCTTCAGGCTCTCTCTTGGGTCAGCATGCCAAACACGCTTTATAATCAATCATCAGCTAAGTATGAACTCTTGAATTATTATTGACACACAATCACTATATTGTTGGGTACACCTTGCTAGTGCTGGGGGTTTTTTTGTGGCACAAGTTCTTTGATGTGCTGAAAACATGCCTCAGAGTTTTTAGTCCATGTTGACATGACAGCATCACACATTTGGTGCAGATTTTGTTGGCTGCACATTCATTATGGAAATCTCCTATTCCAGCACATCTCAAAGAGGCTCTACTGGATTGAGATCTGGTGACTGTAGAGGCTTCAGGAAACCAGTTTCGGATCATTTGAGCATTGAGTGACATTGTATTCTGTGATCTTCAAGGGATGTCCATGGTCAGCAGCAGTACTCAGGTAGGCTGTGACCTATGAAACAATGCTTTATTTGTTCATTCATTCATTCATTTTCGGCTTGGTCCCTTTATTCATCCGGTTAAGTTCAGTGTGGTTTAATTTTCACTGCTGAGAGTCCAAACAATGAAGAGCAAATCCATCGATGTGCAGCTTCACAAACCATGCAAGCCAGTGGCGAGGAACAAACTTCGCCAATTGACGAAAGTGTAGGGAAAAAGATCTCGAGAGAATCATTTTATTCAGTGTACATTGTGATACAAGCGTAGCACAAATAACTATTTAGAGGAGCTTTCATGGACCACCAACAGAGGGCAGCATAATACTGCTGAAGGTTGTAGAAAAAACAAAGCTGGTGGGCCAAAAAAGATGCTTCACACATCACAACAAATAAAGAGTAGCAGGAAATTCCTATCAGACCTTAAACACTAGAGCAAGCTGTATTTATCACACCTGTTGTTTTCACTTTAACTGTAGCAGCTTAAATAGAAACATGCTTTCTTTGATTTTAAGATCCAATGGTTTCATCTTAAACCTTGAGTATTCCAGGAACTTTATCCACAAAATATACTTTATAGTGACGAAAAAGAGGATTCAAATGTTCTTTACACTTTTTTACAGCAATTTTTTTCTTTGACATTGCTGCAAATTACTTTTTAAAGTGTAAAGCTAGTAAAAAAAGACTGCACAATATAATAAACGTTCATAGTTTTGTTATCAAAACAATCCAGAAATTGGCTCTAGCTGTCCTCACACACATGTACGGGGAGAACATGCAAACTCCACACAGAAATGCCAACTGACCCAGCCAGGGCTCAAACCAGCAACCTCCTTGCTGTGAGGCGACAGCGATACTCACTGTGCCACCATGCCGCCAAACCCCCCAATATACAGTGTCCAGTTTAACTAATTGATTGGTTGATTTGTTTATTATATATGATATTTCTTAAGCTTTGCTACTCTTTTTCAAACCTAGTATGTTTTTGAATAACTAAACGTATGTTACACTTAAAACCAGTGAAACTTTACTCAACCAACATTTCAACATATTTCAAACTGAAACTGTTATTACTTTTACTGCTATTACTATTACTGCTATTACTAAAACTGCTATTACTGCTATTTCAAATCCAATTGAATGGGAACATTAAGGTTCGACATCTTATCTTTGTCCCACAGGGGAGTTAAGAAAGGGAAAGGAAACAAGCATTAAATGTGAGCTGTCACACAAGGAATTCTGGGAATGTAAAATTACATGGTTTCTCTATAAATTATAAGCTGATTTTTCTCCATGTCCAAAATCTGTAGATGTAACAGTGCTTGAAATATTTACTGAATTTAATGTCAATTTGCAATGACAGTGTTGCTTTAGTTAGAAATATTGAAGAGCCGATCCTCCCTATACGCAACTCCTACCGCCGAACCACCAGGGGACGCCCCTTGCTCTTAAATGTGAGTCTGTTCTGTGCTTTTGTTTTATTTAGGCATGAAAACACTGAAATAAATATAAAAACAGCAGGATTCCCTTTCTTTTCATTACAGGTGTCGTCGCCCCAATAGTTGTTTGTGGTGTGACCAATTTCTGTGCATTTCTTCAGTTGTTTGTGGTGTGACCAATTTGTGACCAATTTCTGTGCATTTCTTCAGTTGTTTGTGGTGTGACCAATTTCTGCGCATTTCTTCAGTTGTTTGTGGTGTGACCAATTTCTGTGCATTTCTTCGGTTGTTTGTGGTGTGACCAATTTCTGTGCATTTCTTCAGTTGTTTGTGGTGTGACCAATTTCTGCGCATTTCTTCAGTTGTTTGTGGTGTGACCAATTGCAGCGCATTTCTTCGGTTGTTTGTGTTGTGACCAATTGCAGCTTGTTTCTTCAGTTGTTTGTGTTGTGAGACACGTGTGCTGTCAAATTGATGAAGATTGTTTCTTTATTTGCTGGTGTTTCTGTAACTGCATGTGCTTTCTTAAATTGCAGCACGTTAAGCTCTCTTGGCCATCGTAAATTACCCACCTCGTAAAAATAAGATGTTACAAAACACCAACATGGTGCAGCTACATATCAACTTAGATATATTAGGGGGTTAAATATGTTGTCGTGTTTAAATGATGACCTTTGTGTGGAAATGTTGATTCAATGTGTTTTTCTAATCACCACCTGTTTGTTTTAGTAATTGTCAGTGTAATTCATAGAACCAGCTACAAAATGGATTTTAGTAATTCAGTAAATTGGTATATAAACATAATATTTAAGGTAATGAGATGCGTTTAAGGCATAAAGCCTAAAACACGGACAATAGCTGTAATTCTATTACCCTGTGTTAATGCGAATTTTAAAGTAATGCATGAGAAACAAGTGATAGAAACAACAAAATTAGAATAAAAATCTCTTTATTGATAAAAAAGCTTGATTGAGTAGGTTTTGGATTTTACGTAAAAGGTTCAATCTGAATAATGGGAAATGGAAACGCATTTGCTGAATAAACTCTAATGTAGAGAACATTACACCAACGTGACTAATCACCTGTCTCCATTATGATTGCCTTGTTTACTGTTGGTTACTAAGCTACCAATACTACTGTCAACTGCTCTAACAACTTGATGGAAATGCACAGAACTTTTTTAATTCACATCACGTTAGGATGGAAGCCTAGCTATTGACAAAGTTGTTCATCAGAGATTAGCATGGTGCTATCTTATGTTAAACATATAAATGAGTGGGAATCCTTCTAATACAGGCTCTTTCTGAGATAATATCAGCTTTATCCGCTTGTTAAGTCGTGACGTAAGAAATACTGAAAATATTCGTTTATGACCACTTTTTAGTCATATCACGCATTAAAGTGAATTTTATATAAAATCATTGTGTACACGTCAGTTTCTGGACATGCTGCATCACAGACACTAATGTTTTAAAAATGTATAAAAACAATCACATTCTGGCCATCGGATATTAGGCATGGTTATATATATTGCGATCGCGATTTTTAAAGTACTACATCGCTTTGTAAACATTTATTATTACCATTTGATGAGTCTCCCCATACAGTTTGATAGAGCGATTGGACCCAGAAGCCGCTTCGTGTGACGTCACATTTAACAAGCAGATAAATCATGTTCTTTTTGTTTTCAGCTGTATTCAAAGGACAGCTAGCATTTTCTATTCTTTTTGTTTTAGCAATGATTGGCACAATAAAATGCAAAGTTTTGAAATATTCACACCTCATGTGGTGAAAATGTGATTGTGATGACGATTGATTGGAACACACTTAGATCGGATGTGGGACATTTCACTGTTGATATTCCCACGTCCAACTGTTTCTGGAATGCAGCATTAGCTAAAGGGGCTTGAATGATTAATGGTAGAAAACTATTTATGTCATCCACGTTGTTTCATCTGCAACAACATTGAACACTTTTGAACGCATAATTATTTAAATTATATTATTCTCTCTATAAAAAAAAAAACCCACGGATGGCAGATTAATGTGCTACTTCATTTCCAGTATGGATAAAATAAAAGAAGCATGTGCATACTATTGATACTACTACTACTACTACACCTGAATTTGAACATCCTTCACAAGCCTTAAAAAAATAAGTCATATATAGAAGATATTTTGTAAGCTATATATTGTAATGATACACTCACCGGCACCTTTATTAGGCATGTATACATGGTCAAGATGATCTGCTGCAGTTCAAACCGAGCATCAGAATGGGAAAAAAAGGTTGATCTGAGTGACTTTGAACATGGCATGGTTGTTGGAGCCAGATGGGCTGGTCTGAGTTTTTCAGAAACTGCTGATCTACTGGGAATTTCACGCACAATCAACTGTAGAGTTTACAGAGAATGGTCAGAAAAGGAGAAAATATCCAGTGAGCGTCAGTTCTGTGGGCGCAAAACCCTTGTTGATCCCAGAGGTCAGAGGACATTGGCCAGACTGATTGGTTGCAGCTGATAGAAAGGCAACAGCAACTCAAATAACCACTCGTTACGACCGAGGTATGCAGAAGAGCATCTCTGAACACACAACACTTCCAACCTTGAGGCAGATGGGCTACAGCAGCAGAAGACCACATCGGGTGCCACTCCTGGCAGCTAAGAACAGGAAACTGAGGCTACAATTTGCACAGGCCCAGCAAAATTGGACAATAGAAGATTGGAAAAACGTTGCCTGGTCTGATGCGTCTCGATTTCTGCTGCAACATTCGGATGGTAGGCGTCAACAACATGGAAGCATGGATTCATCCTGCCTTCTATCAACGGTTCAGGCTGCTGGTGGTGGTGTAATAGTGTGGAGGATATTGTCTTGGCTTTGGGTCAATTAGTACCAATTGAGCATAATGAAAACGCCATAGCCAATATGAGTGTTGTTGCTGACCATGTCCATCCCTTTATGACCACAGTGTACCATCTTCTGATGGCCACTTCTAGCAGAATAACGCACCATGTCGTATAGCGCGAATCATCTCAGACTGGTTTCTTAAACATGACAATGAGTTTACTGTACTTAAATGGCCTCCAAAGTCACCAGATCCCAATCCAATAGAGCACCTTTGGGATGTGGTGGAACGGGAGATTCGCATGATGGATGTGCAGTTGACAAATCTGCAGTAACTGCATGATGCTTGTCAATATGGACCAAAATCTCTGAGGAATATTTCCAGTACCTTAAGGATTAAGGCAGATTTGAAGGCAAAAGGGGGTTCAACCAGCTACTAGTAAGGTGTACCTAGTAAAGTGGCCGGTGAATGTATATAAGAAGTTATATATTGATTCTGCAATGTGTATGTAAGCTCTTTTCTGCGATTGTTTTAGGCTTTCCGATTTATTTTGCCTATGGTATTTCCTAATTCATGTATGTATAAAAAAATACCAGTTTGTAAAATCAAGCAACATAACAAGCTGTTTTTTAACAGCTAAATATCTATGAAAGTAAGATCAGACGTCTTAAACCAATAAAGTTCCAATGGTTGCGTTGCGTTCACATGATAGAATAAGGTCAACAGTATGAATGTGGGTAGTATGAATGGAATTCAGACGTACTGCATTCATCATGTTGTCATCATCACACGACCTTCATACGTTAGTTGTGTCGATTCACTCCCATTCATAAATTCTCTTTTATGGCCTCATGGGATGGTATCTATCAAATGCACACTTCAGGATCTCTCTGGAAGTATAGGTCATATGGACACTTATGAACATTATAACAAGTTTGGCCAGAAGAGAAATGGTCCTACCCAACTGAGCCTGGTTTCTCTCAAGGTTTTTTCTTTCACTTTCATTTACTATGATCTTCTATGTGAAGGCTGCTTTGACACAATCTACTTTGTAAAAGCGCTATACAAATAAAGGTGAATTGAATTGAACTTCGTCAATTGGTGAAGTTTGTTCCTCGCCACTGTCGCCACTGACTTGCTTGGTTTGGGACATGTAGAGCTGTGCATTGAAGGATTTGCTCTTCAGTGTTTGGACTTTCAGCACTGAAAATTAAACCACACTGAACTTAGCTAAACTAAACTTCAACTCTGAAAACTGAACTGACACAGTTTCAATTTACTAGAACTTCTATGTTAAGCTGCTTTGACACAATCTGCACTGAAAAGCGCTACAGAAATAAAGGTGAATTGAATACTTCTTACAGTATACTTCCTGTTCCTAAACTCAACCATGTACTAATGAGTTTAGCGTCATCCCAAATGCAACCTTTTATTAAAAACTTAAAATCTAACCATTTCTCAGTGGAAGTTTAACAGTTGCCACTTGAGTGAAATAAAAGACCAAACATTAGCTGTTATCAGTACAACTGCATTCATCATCAGTAGGCCACATAATCACTTACACAGGAGAATTTTACATGCACAACCCAAATGACAAAGTAATCCAAACTTAGCCGCCCACTGAGCGCATGAAGTGTTCATGCAAAATTCTTCACTTCTGTTTATCAGTTGTATAAGTAGGCTACAATATCCCTGTATTTAAAGTGCACTTATTCTTTTTAGAATTTTCACTTATATTCACTTATATCACACTGCACCTTTCGCCCCATAGACCTCCATTTGTATGCATGTGAATGCAACAGAGCGTAAACGCAAGCCTATGCGACTAGTTTTGCATGTCGCTGCTTTCGAAAGTTCAAGCTTGGTGAACTCTGACCTGGAAAATAGCATCGGGTTATTGCGTGAGACCATTAGAAGATCAAAACATGACCACTCTGTACAGCAATTGAAAATATGGAGCATTTGTTCACTTTATCAATGTCTACTACTGTACGACAGGATTTCACAAGCTCAAACTCTAGCTGGCAGCAGCTTTGTTTTTCAAAATGGCATATAATAGTGCTTATGTATGCTATTTGGGATGCACCTTATGAATTTGGATGCACTCTATAGTGCGTACCCAATTATACATATCTAAAGCGAGCAAAATACAAGAGCTACGTTTTTTTTGCAGGTTTTGTTTTCACAAATCCACCAGAGGCCGCCGTGTATGCTTTTTCAAATCTGAAATTTCTTTTGAGAGTGCCATTCGGGCCTGCTGTTCTCGCTTAAATTCACCACAGGCCGCTATTGGCTAACTGACTTACTGACTGACCAACTGACCTTCCCCTTCCCTAAACCCAATCAATAATAATGTTTTTAAAAGCACTGATTGACTCGCCCACCCCCTTTCCTAAACCCAAATACAGTGTTTTAGCAATCCAGAAAAAGAAAAGCCTACTGATTTTTACCATGTTTTCAGATTTTACCACATTCTCACCCTGTTATTTACTTGTTTATTTTATTTTTAGCTTTTGTTTTTGTCTTACCCGCTTTCCGGAACTGCCAGACTCGAACCCGTTGTCGCGGTCAACTCAGCTCTGCGTCTCAAGTCTGCCTATGTACATGTCGAACTACCGTACAAACTGGTAATAGCGGGAAAGCCGTCCATACGGAGGTAAGCGCTCAGCTGGTAAGCGAGAAAAGGAACGGCATCATACCGTCCCATAATGTTCACTTTAATAACGAAATGCAGCCATACATATCTCTGGCTGCATAATTCGCAATCTCCAGAAATGTTTATAGGGCTACATTTTCAGAATGAGCCTATGTTGGAAGTGTACCATTTAGTATGTATCATTATGTTATTGATGAAACACTACGTCCTGCAGCTTGCTTAAACTCTTTTCTTACACTCTCAAAAGTAGGCACTTTTTCTTCACAAGGAAGTAGTAGCCTGCTCCTCTGATAAGCACCAACAATGAAACAAAAACAGTGAGTGAGAGGGCATTGGAAACAGGTTTGAGGACGTAAGCTGAGCTGCTGTTGTTCAATACTCTGAGACGTCTGGCTATATTTGGATGTTTCCCCTGAGATCCTGTCCATGCCAAGTTGGGCATTTGTCCCCTCCTTTTCCTATATTCCGACAAACCAATGACTAATAATAACCACGTTTTCTCACATGACGAGGAAGAGCGCGTATGCTAAGTATTAGGATTTTGATTTGGCACGTGCCTTTTTTTCACTCATCTACTGTTTTATATCTCTGTCCTATTGTTCCTGTTCAGCGTTCTAGTGTGTGAAACGCTGTGGCCAAGTCGTGGAGTGAGAGCATATGCCCATCTCTGCCCATCTCTCTTTTCTTCATCCTGACATGTGTGTCCTCCTCCGCCCTGCGCCACCTGTGAGTCTTCCTGTGTCCCTTCTGCCGTTTCACCGCAAACGCTCAAGCTAATCTCCAGCTCCTCGCCAACGGGTACTGCTGACGTGCTAACGGCCACAATCAACGCTGACGTCCGGCCACTAAAGCATGCCCTCGAGGCAATTATCTAATCAATACATCCACCTATTTCATAAGCCCAATGGTGCATTGTGTGAATTATGACTTTTGGTAAACTGTAAACACTCAGGGAAGCTTTTAAAATTTGAATGAGGTGGAGTTATTCTCCTCACAATTCAGTAATCGAATATTAAAAGAAAACTTACTAAAATTAATAATTGTGGACCATGTCATCTGAAAGGTCAATTTAAAAAGGTTTGAGACAGTATTTAGCAAAGATAACTGCGTTCACCCCGAAGGCGGCGAGAGCATCAAAGTTAGCCCTGGTCGCCCTGGCGACAACGCTGTCTGCCTTCAGAGTAAAGTCTAGATCGTATACGCGGCCAGCCGGAAGTACGATATGCACGTCAATATAGCAGCATTTTTTATGACATTGTATAACAATAATTAATATTTTTACAGTACTGTGATGGTTGGGTTTATGGTTGGGGTAGCATACCTGTCAACATTGGGATGAGAAAATAAGGAATAAGAAATGCCCATCACAACACCACAAAAAATGCGCGCAACAAATAAAATAGCATATTAAAATGAATAGCTACTATAAAGAAATTGAATCAAGTTATCAAATCTCATTAATCTTTTCTTCACTGTATAAACTACACATTCTGATTAAAGAGCAACGAATCTCATTTATTTGGATTTATCGTTTGATTACATTAAATAACAGAGGTGTCACTTTAAAAATGCACACAAATAACATTATAATGAAAGTATTCGATTGCTTTTCTAACTTTTTATGCTCATTTAGGACAAAATTATTTGTATTTGAACAAATCCCCACCAATATTGATATATTTAGATGGTATTATTATTAATTATGTGTATATGTCTGTTCAAACACACACCCAAAACCCAGACTTTCGCTCCGCTTCAAATCTATGGAGCGCACCAGCTGACAGTCACGCACCGCTATATGACTGTTTTGAGGTATGCACATGAGGGGTGAAGGCACCTGTAATGAAAAGGAAGGCAATCACGCCGTTTTATATTAATTTCAAAGTGTTTTCATGCCTTAATAAAACGAAAGCACAGAACAGACGCATATTATTGTCATCTTTCATAGAAAGATTTAAAATACAGGAAAAATACGAGAAAATACCTTTATGGTATGATAGCAGGATAGAACTGTAAAATACGGGAGAATTCAGGGAAAAACGGTAGGGTTGGCAGGTATAGGGGGTAGGCGTTAAAAAATACAATTTATTGGGTAATTTAATAGATAGCATAAATAATACTCTGTACAACTACTGTTTTACGTTACTGTGACGGTTGGGTTTAGGGTTGGGGTGGGGGTAGATGTTAATAAAATACAATAAATGGGAAATTTAATAAATAATATAAATAATTCTCGTTAACTTCTGGCCACAACTATATCCGATCAAGCAACAACCTGCCTTCAGCTCCGGCAGCGAGAGCGTCAAAATTTACTACACTGATCTCAAATTTAAAGGGGCCGTTGCAGCATATCAGCATATCAGTTACATTCCTGCATAAAAAACATGCTTTCTAGTGTGAAAATGTTGCGCGCTGCTTTTTATCTAATTTCTTTAACTATGGAAGATCATGTTGTTGGGTGGTGTGGTTTTGCTTTACTTCTCCAATATACCCATATGTCTGAAATATTCTAAATCAGTAATACTGTTTTGAACTGTTGTTATAGTTAGCATGAGATTCCAGCTTAAAGCTTCCTGCACATCAGAAACTCACCAGTAATTTTTTTTTATATCTATGTCACTTTCAGAAAACATGGTAAATAACTGAAAATCTGGCGACCGCAATATTAAAACCCTTGGGAACATCTGTGGTCGGAACCAAAGTTCTACGAATGGGGCCATTAAAAATGCGCGTTGTTGTACCGTGGCTAGCCTCATTTTGTTTTGCGGTCAGCCGAAGCCTGTTGTCAAACTCTCCTTGGAATTAAAGTAAATGTGTTGTGCTTCATAGAACATCCACCAGGTGGCGCATCAAACAACAATCTCCACTGTGCAGAATACATCAAGGTTATCTACAGTACTGTAATTACTCTGCCGCTCCGAACTTTAAACCTGGTTTTAAAATATGCAGGTTTACAATTTCACCATTATTTTGATCATGTATTTATTTTATAATTAAGATGGATATACTTTAAGACTCTCCAAAACTTAATTCAAAACTTACTATTATAAATAAAAAAGAACATTAAAACACACCGAGTCGTCAGATTGAGGGTTGTGGCAGCCTCTAGTTTGCATCTGCTGTGGAATCTGTGATTTATCTCAATGTTTCTCAGCATACAGTACTGTACGTGCCTCTCGTTTCTCGCGGCCACTCCACACGCGTGCTGAACGGCGGTCAAACGGACAGTGCTCCGCTGTCATGAAAAGAGGTGGTCACTGCATGAATCATGCCAGTCAGTCACAGCTAGTTTAAACAAAGTACCTTTAAGGCAAGTCATTTCACTCAGCAGCCATCTTTAAAACGCCTCTCGAGCAGTATGCTCGGGCATTCTGTTTGAATAGGGAAACATCAAATTCTCCAAAATTGCTTGCGATAAAAATTAATATTACAATAAATTGGTCAACAATAAAAAGAAACAACAACCGTCTCTTTAGTTTCATTTCTAAACGTTTGAATCACACAAAATTAGCCCCTCGCCTGGAGAATCGTCAGTCTACAGCGATCGCTGATTGGCTCCTGTACTAGAAGGCGGAGCTTTATTCACCATATTGACAGTTACACTTTTGCCCATTCAAAACTATACGAGTGACATGTCTTATGTATTCTGTAGTCTTTGGCTTAAATTAAATTCGATTTAAAACAAAACATTCCGACTGCTTGCCACAGAGCCGCGTCATAGCTCATTACCATAAAGTTGACTTGATTTCAACTCTCCTCGACGCCCACACCAGTGAAGACGTACCGCGCCGATCTGTGCAGCTTATCAACTCCGGCTCCCTTTGAAAATGAATGACTTCCGGCTACTTTGACGCTCTTCGTTGTGAACACACAGTAAAACAATAAGAAAATCTGAGGCTGCAAAAAAAAAAAAACAATATTGGGATAATTGACTTCAATGTTCTCTAAATTAAGTGCTTTGCAATGCATATTACTAATCAAAAATTGGGCAACACAGTGGCTCAGTGGTTAGCACTGTTGCCTCACAACTGGGTCTGGTGGCATTTCTGTGTGGAGTCTGCATGTTCTCCTCATGTTGGCGTGGGTTTCCTCCGGGTGCTCCAGTTTCCCCCACAGTCCAAAAGACATGCACTATAGGTGAACTGAATAAACTAAATTGGCCGTAGTGTATGTGTGTGAATGAGTGTGTATGGGTGTTTCCCAGTACTGGGTTGCAGCTGAAGGGAATCCGCTGTGTAAAACCAAGCGGCAACCTCCCGCTCTCCCTCGGGAAGCCAATACGGAAGTAACTGAAACTGCAATTCATCAAAATTCCGCTAGTCCTGGCTCCATAATAGAGCAAATTGCAATTGAGCCCACTGTTAGAATGGCCAACTTTACAGCAGAAAAAAAGGTGTTTACAGCCTGGTACAAAGAACGATTTTGGTTCCTATAGCTATTATTACCCTCCATGACAACTGTGATGGGGGTGAATTTTTTTATAACTCATCCATTTCCTTTATATTAGGTTATATTAAGTTTGCATAATTAAGTGCGTGGCCACTTGAGTGACAGCTAGGTCTCGCTGGTCGCCGTCATTTCACCTCAGCTGAATCCGGCAGATTAGCCACTGATCTCGGCATATTCATCATATTTTTGTGTTGTTTTACACAGTCAGCTGCCTTTTGGGATTATTTCTTACAATAATCAGATGATATGGGATGCTGTGTGCACTTAATTGTGCTCACAAACCATTCATGTGGCCTCCGTTTCCCATGTGAGTAAAGTTATATACTTGTATACCATCTCTATAAATGTATTTGTTTTATTTAAGGTCATTTATCATTAATATTTTTCTTTAGACCCGTAAAGCACTCCAGAATGTGACAGACTGATTAGCAGTAGGCTCTAGAACAGTCATCTGAAGCGTTGTCATACAGTGTTATGCTGGAGTTTATCAATAGTCTTGCATTTACTAACACAGACTATATTAGAAGTGTTTGGAAGTAATTCACGTTTTCCTCCTGTAGAAAAACGTCATAAGAACATTGTTTAGTGGCTCAATGTTTTACAGCAGTGTTTTTAAAAGTCTAAACACTTTATTGATATAGTGTACAACCAAGCACATGTGGTCAGAACACAAACGAGTCGCAGGTAATAAAGTATCAAGCGTTTCTCCCAGTAAAGTCTGTCTGCTAGGTCTAAGCAAAGTGCCAGAAGGTGTCTGTAGCTCCGCTCACTCTCCGCCTCTTTGCCCTTGTTTGGTATCCCGCCGTGGGTGCGATGACGCGCGAACAAAATGGCGACAGTTGGCCGCGCCTACTTGTAGCTTCTTTTGCAGTGTTCAGAAACCCATGGGTGACGTCACGGATGCTACGTCCATATATTTTACAGTCTATGTGTAAAACATATGCTGGATATGTTGGCGGTTCACTCCGCTGTGGTGACCCCTGATGAATAAAAGGACTAAGCAGAAGGAAAATGAATGAAGGAATGAATAATCAAAAATTGAATTTTGATATATTTACATTAGGAAGTTTACTAAATATCTCCATGGAACAAGATTTTTACTAATGATCAATCATCAAATCAATCATTTTGATATATATTTTGTTTTCTTGGCTAATGCCAAAAATATTCCCATGGAACAAAAGACATCCAGGGTCACAAATGACCTTCAAAAAAAAAACTTGAAACAAGTCTTGGAATGTATATTGAATATTACTGTAATGCATGAAATACAAAGAAAAAAATATCTGATGAAAGAAAATACTGTGGACTCAAACAAGTGTTGGCCTCAGATATGCTTGTGATACTAATGTCACGTTTAACCACTAAACCAGAGTATATACAGGAATCAGAGAGTGAAATTCAATACATTGTACATTTTAAGACCTTATAACCACTTTAGGTTTCAACCGGAAACACTACCGAGTATTACAGTATATTTACTAAACATTAATGTAAGAAACTAATCCAAAACAAAAACATCATTCATATACTGAATAAAAATCTATTAAATCTAGCTAATTCAGCAGGTCGGCGCCTACACTCACAGAAATAGGTAAAAGAGCTGTCACTGGGGTGCACCTTTTTAAAAGATACTGTATATCCTGTATGTACAACAAAAGCATATATTTGTACCTAAAAATTAAGAGGTTCACTTTTGTAGTTTTTTGCGAACATGGTAAAATGTGTGGAACTTTACTATAGGAATTACTGTCATTCGATGTAGCCAAAAACAAATCAAAATCGTGCTTTTACACCAAATGCAACAAGATTGATCTGATGGATTCGGATTTCTTTTCTCCAATGCTTCCCAGCAAGGATCAACGTTTATCCTTTTCTCGTTATCCTTTTTCTCATTGCTTTATTTGTATGATTATTTGAATCAGTATTTAATCTTGAAATGATTTTGTCTAATGAATGAAGTAACACATTGCTTAATATAAGAATGTTCAGTGAATTTGCCTGTCTCGTTGTAATTCTATTTTCAGGAGCCACCAAACCAGGTTAGAGGTCATGGAGACCTCGAGTGGAACTGAAGGGCTTGATGATTGAACTGTTTTCCTATTTGTATTG
Source organism: Danio aesculapii (assembly GCF_903798145.1). Lineage (NCBI taxonomy): Eukaryota > Metazoa > Chordata > Actinopteri > Cypriniformes > Danionidae > Danio > Danio aesculapii. The sequence goes on along the minus strand of NC_079437.1, from coordinate 17,874,800 downwards.
CTATGTGTTAATATGTGTCTAAAGTGATTTTGATATTATTATTATGTGTTAATTCAGTTTAAAGTGATTTTCCTTTTTATTCACAATAGAGTTTGTGTAGTGAGAATATACAGTGCATCCGGAAAGTATTCATAGTGCTTCACCTTTTCCACGTTTTTATGTTACAGCCTTATTCCAAAATGGATTAAATTAGTTTATTTCCTCAACATTCTACACACAATACCCCATAATGACAATGTGAAAAAAGATTTTTGGAAATTGTTGCAAATTTATTAAAAATAAAAAAACCTGAAAAATCACATGTACATCAGTATTCACAACCTTTGCTCAATACTTTGTTGATGCACCTTTGGCAGCGATTACAGCGTCAAGTCTTTTTCAACCCAGGCTCATTCTGAAAACGTAGCCCCACGGACGTTTCTGGAGACCTTGAAATATGTCCCGGGAGGTACGTATGGCTGCATTCTGTTTTTTTAAGCGAGCGCTGCGGGGCGGTGTGACGCCGTTCCTTTTGGCGCTTACCCGCTGACCGCTTACCTCCGTGTGGAAGGTTTTCCCGCCGCAAACAGTTTGTCCAGTTAGCTCATTGTGTACGTCGGCGGCCTTGAGATGCAGTGAGGAGTTGACCAAGACGATGGTGACCGGTTCAAATCCGGGGAAGAGCGGTTTCAGAAAACAGGTAAGACAAAAACAGAATCCAAAAAATAAAATGAGCGAGTGAACAAACAGGGTTGAGAATGCGGTGAAAATCCGAAAACGTGGTAAAAATCAGATGCGGGCTTTTCTTTTTCTGGACGGCTTTTAGAAACCGTCGGTTGGGTTTAGGAAAGTAAGTGGGTGGATTCAGGGAAGGAAGAGGGTGGGTCAGTCGATTGGCCGGTCGCCTAATCAATCATTCAGTCCTTCAGTCAGTCAGATGGACGGTCGTCCAACAGCGGCCTCTGGTCGGTTTAAGCGAGAACAGCACGGGTGCAAACGGCGCCTGCGAGAGACATTCGAGATATGAAAAATTGCACAAGCAGCCTCTCGTGGACTCGCGAAAAACAAAAACGGCAAAAATACGTACCTCCGGGGACGTATTTTCGCGGCCTCCAGAAACATCCGCGGGACTGTTGTCTCAAGCTCCATCAGGTTGGATGGGAAGCGACGGTGTACAGCCATTTTCAGATCTCTCCAGAGATCTTCAATAGGATTTATATCTGGGCTCTGGCTGGACATTCACCAAGTTGCTGTGAAGCCACTCCATTTATTTTATGTTCTCATTGCCTATTTATGTCTGGCTTATGTTGTGCTCTTTCGGATTTAGATTTTGTTTCTGAAATCTCCGTTGTTTCTGAATTTGTTGCTGAAATTTTTACTATCTATGAAAAAATTAAGAGGCATCATTTATTATTATCAAAGTTGTAAACAGCGAAATAGTTTTGCAAAGCATGATACATTATATATATATTTCTCATTCTTTAATAAATTTATGCAAAATTCATTTCATATAGATAGATTCCTACTGTCGCCTTTGATAAATTGTCTACATTCCTGCTGAATAAATCTAATAACCCCGAACAATTGAACTGCACTTTATGTAGAACTTTTGTGCACTTTATGGTGTTGTTTGAATGTGTGAGTGAGAGTGTGTGTATTTGCATAATTCAAGCATTTAGATTCTGCATCTCATATTTAATATTATGGCTGCATAACACTGGAAAAAATGTGACATGGGATTATTGTATTATTAGTATTATAGCGGAAATAACAATATTTCTTACAATAAAACATTTCCCTAGAAAAAAATTACGTTTTTATTAGATATTTATTTAATGATATAAAATATAGGTTAAATATATTTGTCAGCTCCAATTAATTGTGATTCAGACCCGAAAAAATGGTATCAAGGTCCAAATTTAGTCTTTAAAACACTATGAATGAACAAAACCTCAGGAGATATTCTCAATCTGATTGGCTGTTGTCATTTTCCTTGGTTGCTCTTTTGTCTCGACTCCCGCCATTAGTGTTTATAACCGTGTAGTCATTCGTAACAACTGCCATTAGAGTTCTAAATACTGGGTTTTAAGTAGGGCTGGGCGATATGGCAAAAATGCAAACTCGATTTTTTCCATATTGAACAATAACAATAAATTTCAATATAAGTTGGTAATGCTTCCAGCTTTAAAATTTAATAACCCAACAATGACTGATGGAACAAAAATTAGACGGTTCGTTTAATTACAATTTAAAATATTGTTTATTAACAAAAACACATTACACATTTGACCTTAAATTAAAACAAATAGTAAAATACATTTTAAAGTACTAATCTGTTTAAGGTCTGGCATTACGAGGTAAATTAAATGCAAAACAAAAAAGTATACACTACAACCTCCAGCAAGTCCAAACAAATTGTAAAACAGGCTTTTTTTTTTTGAGTGAAACTTTTTTAGGTGATGGAATATGTTGGTGTGTTGCCAAACTTGGTTTTTTACAAACCATTGACATACTTTTTTTCATACCAATTTTTTTTTCTTCTGTCAAATAAACATAACTGGGCCACTAACTCAAATCAACCACTCCACGGAAAATAATCATTTTTATTGCTCTGCTGTAATTTCTATACCACGAACCTATATCAACATTTTTAATACAAGTCATTATTTTAAAGATTATGACTTGAGAATCTGATTTTACCTCAGCACTGCACTTTCATTTTCTAGATCTTACTCGCGGTGAGTTCAGGCGAATGAGTGCTTTGAAATGAATAGTGTCAAACTGGCACAGAAATATCAGCCTGATCTCACGAGAAAACGTAAGCAATTTACGTTTTTGACAGTTTAGTGGCTAATTCGTACGAATTCATACTGGTTCAGTCGTACGAAATTGTATGATTTTAAAAAGGAGGCGTGGCACCTAACCCCACCCCTAAACCCAACCGTCATTGGCGGATGAGCAAATCGTACTAAATTGTACGAATTAGATCATACGAATTCGTACGAATTAGCCACTAAATCAAAAAGTTACGAATTGCTGTGAGATTGTGTTGGAAATATCATATAGGTTTTGCTAAATTGCTGGTCAAATGTAGGACTTTTTTTAAAGAAGCTATAAATGGTCGCGCATACTGCGGTTGCGGTGACGAGAGACAACAAATCGGATGCTGACCTATTTAAAGTAGGCTATAGGCTAGGCTTATAGCATATAATCATTTTGTATAAATAAGTTTATAAAAAATGTAGCCAATATATATATCACAGTTTTGTGAGGCAACAATTGCAGTGGAGCATAATTAAGTTCTTATTTTCCCTGAAGCGAAACAAACATTGCACAGTTGTATAGCGGATGGGGACGCACAAAAATATACAATTCATTTTTTTTTTTTTCGGAAAAAAATTTTGGAACGAATTTCGTTTGGTACAATTTGTATCAGTTTGTATCTTAATGTATTTTTTTGTTAATCAATTATCTAGAAAATAAACAAGAAGTAAGAACATTTGAGGTGAAGTCAGTACCTCAGGGTCCGCCATCCAAAACACAAAATGGTTAGTTAAATACAATAATAATATCAATAAAATAAAAGTGAAATATTCAGTTTCAAATAAGGTATTTTTATTAACTGTGTGATCAAAAATAAAAGAGTAGCCTTTATTAAACTGCTTTCACTCTTGCGACAAAACCATTCATTGATCTGGCGTGAAATTAAATCGTTTGAATATATTTTAATATTTTAGACAAAGTACTTTAAAGTTTGCATAATCAATGATTGATCTTATCAACCCATGACCCACCCATAATTAAACATCATGTAGCCTTCTTTTTGATTACCTGACCCACGTACAGTATTAACAGCTGCATCAGCGGAATTAACCAAGATCTATTAACGATCGGCAGCACCAGCATTGGCGTATAACAGGATTTTATCTATCCCCAAAATCAAGAGAGTGACTCCATAGGGTAATGTGAATTACACACACTTAATTATTACTTTAATGTGTAAAAGTTGAACAGCAAACAGCACAAAGTATAACTTATGTTTTAAATGTCCACGCTTAATCAGTCATTGATAAGGTCTATTGATTAAAAGGGTTACTGACAATGAATTGATCAGAGTAAACGTTAACATCCCTATTATATAGGCCTATGTTGTGTATAGAAGTTATAAATGAATTAACCGGCATATCGCTTGATTTCTTTCATCATCACGGCGGTAACAAAAAAATCAGTTACCGTCACAGCCCTAGTTGTCGCATATTACTGCTGTGTGACTGACTCTTAGATCAATATTGAGTAAAAATGTCCAGAGCTTATCATCGTTATGGAAATAAATTTTATCGCAATTCCTAGTTTTAAGTCACAATTATTAGCCCCCTTAAATTATTAGCCCCCTTTTCCCCAATTTCTGTTTAAAGAACAGAAGATTTTTTTTCAACACATTTCTAAACATAATAGTTTTAATAACTCATTTCTATTAACTGATTTATTTTATCTTCGCCATGATGACAGTAAATAATATTTGACTAGATATTTCTTCTAGATATTTTCTACATATACTTCTATACAGCTTAAAGTGACATTTAAAGGCTTAACTAGGTTAATTAGGTTAACTAGGCAGGTTAGGGTAATTAGGCAAGTTATTGTATAATGATGGTTTGTTCTGTAGAATATCGGAAAAATATAGCTTAAAGGGGCAAATAATTTTGACCTTAAAATGGTATTAAAAAAATTAAAAACTGCTTTTATTCTAGCCGAAATAAAACAAATAAGACTTTCTCCAGAAGAAAAAATATTATCAGACATACTGTGAAAATTTCCTTGCTCTGTTCAACATAATTTGGGAAATATTTAAAAAAGAAAACAAAATTCAAAGGGGGGCTAATAATTCTGACTTCAACTGTGTGTGATGTGGATGTTGATGTAATTATGTGATGAAGCCACTTGTGAACATTAAAGAAAGTCAAGTCAAGTTTATTTTCAGCTCTAGGTTCATCTTTGCGCCTCTCCAGCCAATAGGAGAACAGCTGGGGAGGTGGGGGTAAAGATAGTAAAGCCGCAACTGATTGGCCAAAAATTTAGATAAACAACCAATGCATAAAATAAATGTCCTTTAGAACATGTCTGCGATACTTTTATGGTAATTTTGCGATATATTGTGCAGTACCACTTTTTTAAAACAGATAAATCCACCCTCTGACCACAGAGAGAACTGTTTATCAGGCAACAGCATTTGGGCTATTGGTAGAAAAACCCAAAACTGACATACACACTACAGTTATAAAGTACATTAAAAAAGTTTGAATCTCCAGCAATGCCGAAAGCGCTCGATTCTCAGAGTATGAAATTGCTACCAATATTGTGTCTGGACTTCAAAGAATAGCAGTAGAAATGCCTCACAACCATGGCAGCCATCTGTTAAAGAAGAGTTATTTAAAAAAAGAGAGAGAGGGAGAGAAGATGGTCTAGAGAGGAAGAGAGAAGGGAGGGTTATAGAGAGAAAAAAGGGAGAGAGAGAGAGAGAGAGAGAGTTAGAATAAATCCTTACCACAGAATGATTACGGCTCACAAGTCCTGCCTCTGATATGGAGTGCAGAAGGAGCCGGGATTACAACTACAGTAATCTGAGAACCGCAACTGCACTCTGCAGCCACAGACCAACACATCAGCTTCAACAAACTAAACGAGTCGCCTTTCAGCGGACGACGAGAAGAGAAATACATACTCCAGGGAACAAAAGAAGCTAAACAATCTGTTGGCTGGCGATCAACAGCCTGCTAAAACAAGAAAGCTCCACCTGTCGGCCTGTGCCACCTGTGTGCCCTCCCAACTGCCAGTTTTCGGAGTAATCCATTGTGCTTTTTTAGCAGAATGAGGACCACGCTGAAAGCGCCCAACGGAAACAATTCAACAAGGTAAACAAAGTTCCCATTTAGACTTAGATGAGACTTTTGGAACTCTCGGAATGTCTCGGAACTCCGTGTTCTATTTGAGACTGAGCTTGTGATTTCTATTGACTGATCTACATTTGATTTTGGATGCAGATGAGACGCTGACACATTTTGGACCTGTCCAATGAGGGTTGAGACACATGTGTCCACTTAACCAGTGAGCGTCCCGGACAAGGAGCTCTATGCGCTCCTGCACCAGGACACTTGTGGACAGTCGCCTCCCGCCTGTCGTTTCTCCTCCGGCATCCGCTCTCCCTCCATCTCTCCTCCCCTCCCCTCCCTCCATCCGTCCCACCCTCCCCTCACGGAAGATGATGTGACCTTCTGCCAAACTGCTAGAGACCATGCCACTGTCACAGTGGGCTGTTCTGTCTACACTGAAATAGAATCAAACAAGAGCCACGAGAGAGAAAGAGAGAGAGAAAGGAGGGGGGGACGGGGGAAAAAAAGAAGAAGAAAAAAATCAGGACGAGTCACGGAGGAGAAAATGTGCTGTCGGGCGTCCGGGCTGGATGTGGTTTGCCAAAGCAGGTAACTGATCACCTTCACTTCAGCAAGGGGTTCTGCTGCGGGTGCATGCATGCACTTTCATTTACTCGTTTTTTTTTAATTGCACACCTGTTAATTAGCGCGGAACTGTGTTTTAGTAGCAGCTTTGTGATGAATGCTAAGTGTGCTTGTGTTATAAATCCTCCTGAAGTGCACCCACAGGTTGTATCCAATAGTAAAGTTTCACAAGTGCGAGCGAAAGCAAACAGACCTGTAGGTTATCGCTGTGTATTGTCGCTCTATACCACAGGTATAGCACACAATGATCAATCACTTCTCGCGGCAGATGGAGCGCGCTTCCCCGTTTGAGTCGCTGTGCTGGAATGTTAAAGCGGCAGGAATTGAATTCCGTTGAGAGGTGAACTGAGAGATCTTGGATAGGAAGCAATGACAGCTTTCAGTAATTACTGTTGGGAGCAGTTATTATGGAGCACACACTGACGCATTTGGGATTCGTCCCGCTGAAGCTGTGATAATGTGCCACTTTCGTATCGAGAAGAGGGTGCTTCATGAGAACAAGGTGGTTAATGGGAAGAGAGGTTATTTGGGATGGCTGGAAAAGGATGGCAAAAACCGATTGCAAGTAATGTTCAGGAAAAAAAAGAGGAGGGAAAGTTAATCGCAACAGTGAGTGAATCAAAATTAGAAAGAGCCCAGCTAAAAATATGCTCTGGGGCAAACAAAAAAAAAAAACATTGTAACAATTCTAATTACAACTCTTCTGTTATAAATCATGTTGAGAAATTAAAAACATTAGATAATTTTATGATGAATTAAAATCAATAAATCAATAATTATGCAAGGAATAGGTGTAAAAAAGTATTTCAGTGACATTCATCTGAAAAAACTTATCATTTTGTATGATGACCTGATTGCCCTTGCGTCCTTGTTCTCCTTCTAATCAGTGCTATCAGAATAAAATCAGCTTTTTCAGTGTTTTATGAGCTGATGTCAATTTAATATCAAGTAATAAGAGTGAACTTTTTGCCTCTGAGTAACTGAGTCTATATTTAATCTTATTGCATGAGTTCTGTATACGCAAGTTGGCTGGATTTAGATGTTTCTGTGGTGGCTTGGCACTGAATGTGTAGTGTGTACTATGAAGGGCACAGCGTGTAGGACAGTTACGTCAAGTGGCTGACTGTTACGTCAAGACTACGAGGTTTTCTTTCTGCATTCAGAACTTGACTGCAGACTTTTTGTGTCGCTCCGCATGAGCGTGTTTAGTGAATTCAAGTATTATTTTAGAAGAGATGTTGTTTTTGGACCAATTAAGAACCACTTACAGGTTGCTCGATTTTTCAAGGTTAACCTGCTGTATGTGTGCGGAAAAAATTAAATAATATATATATATATATATATATATATATATATATATATATATATATATATATATATATATATATATATATATATATATATATATATATATATTCATCTTTCTTAAGAGCTGTATTCCAAGCCTTTTTTTTAATAACTCCTTTCTTTAATAACATCGCTTGATAACCCTATATACAGTGTTCAGCATGATTGAGTACACCCTATTTTGAAATTGAAAATTTGTATCCATTTCTCAGTGAATATAGGCTGTATTTTGGTGCATCTAAACAAAACAGATTTATTAAACAGATATATTTAATCAAATAATATTTTAGTCACCATACATAATTGAAAGATAATACAATTAAATTCAAGTAAAATATTGCAAATAAATTACAACCTGCAAAACCTTACTAAGTTTTTCACTTTTTTTGCTTCTCTTGATTTTTCCTCTTTTTTAACTTTGTATTTAATATTTTTCTATAACATATAAATTTGGCTGTAATAGTTTTTGGACCGTTATTGTAAGTTATTTTGTTAGATGAGCTCCAGATTTGGCTTCGGTACTGGCTAATCTAATGTATATGCACAAATATAATATTGTCTAGCTTCCTATTAAAAATATGAGTTTAAAAGAGAGATTTGTGAGTGTACTTGTATATGCTGAGCACTGTAGGATATTTTAATTGTGTATATTATTAGAAATAACACATATGTACCCTTTAGGGGTAGATGAGGTACAAAGTCATCACAAAGTGATGAGGTAAAGTCACAATATTAACACTTTCAGCACTGTTTGTGAATGTCAAATATGCTGTAACAATGCTAGAGTGGTTTTCATTGCTCGATGGTTGCTAGTGTATTTTGGATGGTCGTTGGGTTGATGACTCTACATCTGGTTCAGGTTTGGTGTTTGTTCTCAATGTTGTGAAGTCTGACATACAAAATACTAAACAGAAATTTTTATATAATCAATAAAAAATAATATATATATATGTTCTCAAATCTGGGTAGCTGATAGCAGTGCGATATTCTCCACTCTATTGTCCACATAGAGTGATAGCAGATCAATAAACACTACAGTTTGACAAATATTGCAGCTGTTGGACAACATAATGTACTTTTGAGGCATTTTTAGGCGAGAATGTAGTTGTTTCGATTGCAACGATGCAGCGCTATCCACATGATGGGGATAGAGACTGCATAATAAGACCTTAGAGAAGGAAAAACCCAATGTAATTTTAAACTACAGCTGATCAAATTATTATAAAATTGGTAAGTGACTTTCTAAGTTGATCTCGCTCTCTTTTATTTTGTAATGCTGTATTTATACCATAGTAATTGCAGTGTATGGAGCGTGAGATGGAACATATTGGGAATGTATGTATTTTGTGTTGGCCACTCTTTGTATAACCCTAAGTTACTTTTTGGTTGGCCATCTGTTTCTAATGAGTCTCTTGTTTTCGTTACTGCAGACTAGTTCAGTAAACATAAAGAAAGAAGAAATGCCTGCATGTGTTAAGCGTTTTTCCTTATCGCAAACACAACAGTAATCTGTTAGTGTTTGCATTGCTTTGCCTTTTTCGAGATTAATTATTGTGATCTCCCGATTGCAACAGAGAAATACTGGGAAATCTCTCTAGACTGATGACATTTCATGCCATTCAGCTTTATAACTTTAAAATGTCAGCAAAATCACCTGTTTTGTCTTGACTTTAGATATAACACAAGAGAATCATTCAAACACTAGCTCTGAAGTGACGTTGGTGAATTAGTAACAGTTTGTGCTATTCTGACGTCAGCTGCAGATGTGAATGAATATACACGATTATGTCGTTGAACTGTTGTATAAACGCAATATCACACTCATAGCAGTGCGATGTGGCTGTATATCAGCACTGGTGGAACACAAAGGCATTCGCGTGGGTTTCCTCCGGGTGCTCCGGTTTCCCCCACAGTCCAAAGACATGCGGTACAGGTGAATTGGGAAGGCTAACCTGTGCTAGATAAGTTGGCGGTTCATTCTGCTGTGGTGACCCCGGATTAATAAAGGGACTAAGCCGAAAAGAATGAATGAATGGTTTGCTTTATATTTTGGGGAAGCATGCAAATGTAGTGCAAACCGATGAGGTTTTAAAAAAACAGCTTACTAACTATTTGAAAACAGTTATTATTTAGATGTTTATTAAAATCATTCAAAAAATTAATCAGCTGCCTAATGGAAGACATTTTAGAATGATTCAAAAAGCTTTTTGCTTGCTAAACATGATAAACTTTCAGTCAGTTAACATAAGGAATGTTGTGAATGTGTACAAGAGGTTCTTCTTCAATTTCAGATCATGTAGATGATTTATAAATTGGTGCATCAAATCTGATACAGTGACAGAAAGAATCCTGAGATACAAAAATGATCTTTCCAAAAAAAGAGAGATGATGATCAGAGGAAGAGCTTGGGAAAGTTGAGCCAAGACATGGAGAGAGCGAGTGTGTGTCGGTTCTCAGATGCCCATGTCAGAGTGTGTGTGTGTGTGTGTGTGTGTGTGTGTGTGTGTCCACCCTGGTGTGTAGTGGACATTTCAGTGCGCTGCGGAGCCAGCGGACCCTGGGATCAATGCATCTGTTCTCTGCTTACACAAAACACTAGCAGCACAGAGCTGACTGTCAATACTCACAATGCAACACTGACTCCAATAGATTCTGCACATAAACAAGCCTCTTACTCTGAGAATTAATTGTGCCATCACACTAAACTGTTTCCTGAAACTTAAGCATGGCTGAACTAAGAATACAATGCACTGACTTAAAATAGCTTTTTTAAATGCAAATAAAGTGAACTGATGTATGCAGAATGATGATGTATGCAGAATTGCAGTTCATGTTTAAAGAATTACAATGAATTCAAAGAAATTATCTGACATGTGTAACGTTTAACTAAAAAAATTAACTTTTTTTGTCTTAGATAAATTGAATAAAAACATGAAGTTTGACAACTGATTGACAAATAATGCAGACAGACATAAAGAACTTACTTGCTTGCTTGCTTGCTTACTTATTTATTTGTTTATTTATGACTATATATGACTTATACTAGGGTATATTTAGCCAATAAAAAAACTGAACTGAAAATGAAACTAATTGAAATACAAATATTAAATGTAATATAATTTATATTAAATTGAAATACTACTTGCATTAAAAAAATAATAATAATATAATAATAATAATAATAATAACAACAACAACAACAACAACAACAACAACAACAACAACAACAATAATAATAATAATGATTCATAAATAATTATACAAACTAAATATTATTATTCTTTATAATAATAATGATAATATTTAATAACAATAATAATAATAATAATAATTAATAAGTAATAACAAAAACAAAATATTATTATTATTATTAATAATAATAATAATAATAATAGCGATTGATAAAAAATAATATTAAAATAATAATAATAACAATAATGATTCATAAATAATAATAAATACAAAATAATAATAATTAATAATAATAATAATTTATTATAATAATAACAACAATTTATAATAACAATAATAATAATAATAATAAATAACAATTAATAAATAATATTAACAACAACAACAATTTATAATAATAGCAATAATGATTAATGAAAAATGTTAATCATAATATTAATAACGGTCAATAAATAATAATAATAATAATAATAATAATAATAATAATAATAATAATAATAACAACAACAACAACAACAACAACAACAACAACAACAACAACAACTTATAATAATAACAATATTGGTTAATGAAAAATTTTAATAATAATAATAATAACGGTCAATAAATAATAATAATAATAATAATAATAATAATAATAATAATAATAAAAACAACAATTTATAATAATAACAATAATGGTTAATTAATAATAATAACAATAATAAAAACTATTTATAATAATAAAATAATGATGATGAACAATAAATAATAATAATAATAATAATAATATATATATATATATATATATATATATATATATATATATATATATATATATATATATATATATATATATATATATATATATATATATATATTAATTAAATTCTTTTTTATACTAAAATTACCTAAACTGAAATGACATTTTAAATGCATGTCAAGGACATAATATATAATATAAAAGTATTATTACATATAATGTTCTCTAAAATACAAAATGATACATACATAAACATACGGTTGTCCAAAGCAAACAGGTCAGATGAGCAGTCTAACAGACATTTCTAAACAGATGCAGTCTTAATCCTACTGCAGCCGGGCAAACATCCACTCTACCCATACTCCTAAAGGTATCACACTAGATGTGCACCAAAATATATTTATGTAATAAAAAACACACCCAAAGAGTGTAATGCTACACCGCCGGTGAACAAAGCAGCGGCGGGACTGAAACATTTCAGCAGTGGATGTGAGGAATTACATTACATTCATTATGTTGTCTGAAATGCCACCGAACGCCATTCACCCTTTGCAACGTGACACATGGAGTAAATGAATTACACAGGGGCAGTAAAGCTGGTCTTACTGCCAGTGTAATGAATAGATGTGGTTTTATGAAGATGAGATTGTACGCAGTAATGACAAAGCAGTAAATTCAATGACCATTTAAGTTAAGACTATGTCAGCTAACTAAAATCGTGTCTTCTTTAACTCACTAGTGTCTTTCTTTCAAGGAGATTTTTAGCAGCAATGTTGGTTGATCCATGCCTTATGGCCCGTTTCCACTGAGTGGTACAGTACGGTACAGTACAGGTTGGTACGGATCACCTACTTGTGTATAAATGTTCATTACTAACCTTTCTATGAACAGGATTACATTATAACTGCTGATCAATGCAAAATACTGTAACGTCTGCAATTACATTAAACAAATAAATAAATAAATAAATAAATAAATAAATAAATAAATAAACAAACAAATAAATAAACAAACAAACAAACAAACAAACAAACAAACAAACAAACAAATAAATAAATAAATAAATAAATAAATAAATGAATAAATAAATAAATGCAACATATATGAACACATACAGCATCTTACAGTCTCTGATATATTACCAATTACAGAAAAACTACTCACAGCATACATTTAGTCCTTATTTTTTGTTCAAAAACAACATGCAACATACTGTATAGCCTACAGTCAGTGCAAACCTCTCACCTGTGTCTTTAATCTTCTCCAGCACATGTAACCTCTTGTTAAAAAGTCATTCCATCATTCGAGTTCATAATAGTTCAAAAGACCATGATAACAGTTAAAGATGGCAGTTTGTTCACCTTTTAGGTTGCTGAAAGTATCATTCGCTCTTTTGTTTTTTCCGGCTTCTCCTTTGTTTTTTTGTGCTTAATTCTTGTAATAATGGGTTTTAACCACAGCGGTTCAAACTGTAGTACTGCCGAGTGACTAAAAAGTGATCAGCATGATGGTAAAAAAACTGTACATTCTAGTCAAACCATTCTTCTGCAATCTTATACCAAAAACGCATGTAAGGGCAGTATTAATAGCTCAAAATGTGGGAGAGCGTTGTTATTATGTGATTATATTGTATTGCAATATGGATTTCACAAATATTTGATAATGAAATGATTTAATGACAATAATTCTCTATGGTTACAACTGAATTAGCTATAAATAACCAGCTTGTACCCAGCTTAAACTAAAAATAAAGTTACCAGAGGTAGAAGGAGAGACAGGGGAGGAAGAGACAAAGAGAGTTAGTAGGCCTCAAAGAGACAGAGAAGATAGACTGACAGATCAGAAGAGGAGCAGAGCAGGAAAAGAACAGCCCAGGAAAAGAGACAAAGCAAAGTTTACCAGCTATTTTGTCTCTTTCTTGACCATGTGACCAAAGCTCAAATACTGAGACATACAAACTGATCAATCAACATGTGACCACAACGTAAAACCCGTAAAGTCCACACACCAGGCCCTGATCTAATCAGTATCTGCCTTTGGAATTTGTGTGAGCCTTCTGTGGTGAAAAAAGACAAATGATAATTTAGACTCTTACACTCTCTCGTTTGTCTGTTTCTGAAAGGATCGGATGTCAGAAGCACTTCAATAATCAGGCACACGTTATTATCATCAGCTTAAGAATAAGTTTGAATAAGAATATACATAAGAATAAGAAATAAGTTTGTTATTTCAAATTTAGACGCGCGGAGCGCATGCGAGAAAGCGAAACCACTCACACTTTAGACTGCCTTGTAAACAACTACGGGGTACAGGGTAGATTCTGCTCTTCTTCTTGGCTTTGTGGCTGTTCATCAAGATGACGACAAGGTTTGTTTAAGCTCGGGTCCACCATGGCTCGTTATTATATGCATATATTTTTACGGTGTAATGTCTTGGCCATGTATATAAAAATTGCGCGTCATTTGTTTTCATTCTCCTTGCTTGTGCACGAGCTAGTGACGTACCTCTGTAAACCAGCATCGTTCAGCTGCACTGTCTTGATTCATCTTTTGGTACCCTTTTGTTGTGTTAGGTAACCTTTCGAAAGGGTACCCAAAAAGTGGTACGGTACGGTTAGGTTTTTGGTACCTTTTGACAGTGGAAAGCCATAAAAGCGTACCGTACTATTCAGTGGAAACGGACCATTATTTTCCACATATTTTGTATAAATATAGAATCAAACAATTGCTTTTTTATTGCTTTTCAATTGAGTTGTTTTAAAAGTTTTCTACGGTCAGTGAGAGAGTTCAGAAAACACATGCATATGGAAAAAAACAAAAAGAATTTGAGAAAACCTCTTCAGTTTGTCAAGACATGTGCGTGTTAATTCTTGTAACGAATGCAGAAATATGCTACAAATAGTGCAGACCACAAAGAATATGTGTTGGGGGACTCCAAAAAGTGACAAACCCGGCTGCTTCCTGTTTAGAGTCAGCAATGTTGTCAAATATTTTTGCTTATTTTAACATCCTGGTCATGTGGTTCCTTGTTATGTGTATATTCTTAGCCTTAATAATCTGACCTATTGCACACTTAACAGTAACTTGGGAGAGACAGAACCTGCGGGCATTTTTTGCTATTTCTGCATAGAATTTTGTAAAAAACCTGCAGATTTATGCAGAATGATTTTGAGAGAATTGTAACTAAAAAACTTAATATATGAAATAAAATTATACCTTTTTAATTTTTATTTAATGTTTATTTAATGCAAATCCAATTAGATCCACTTATTTGATAAAGCAAGTCCCTCATATATCTCTACTAAAAGGCAGAAAATATTACTTTATAAACTGTGTTGTAAGAGAATCATTTTCATATTAGTCAATAATATTACTGAAATTAATTTAGAGTAAATATAAATTTACACACATTTACACAAGTAAATAAACAGACTTAGCGATGGGCTTGAAGTCTGCGGAAAATCTGTGGATTTCTGCGTGCAGAGATTCCATGTGGGCCTTACAATAACCCTTTACCTGGCATTGTAACTGCCTGTTTGACCTTTTGTCCTTATACTGTCAGTTATCATTTAAAAAACTCACATTCAGTTTTGAGTGGTGTGAGGGACAATTTAACCAAAGAAATTAGTCAAAAATGTGGAAGTGAAAGTTAGTGTTAAATAAACTGTAATAAATGATGTGGTCTTTGTAACATTTCAGCTGTGGTCTGCACTATTTGCAGTGTGTTTCATGTGTTTTGTGTCTGTTGTCAAATTGAAGGTGCTTGTTAATGTTTTTCTATTTACACATTTTTCTTAACTCGCAATGAGTTTGAGCTCTCTCGGCCACCATAGTTTTAGGTCAAATATGGACAAATCCAACTGTTAAGATGAGCTGTATGGAAGAGACCAAAACACTTGTAAACCAGTGTTTTCATTCTATTGTAAATCTGTGTAGAAAGAGATAGTTCACATAAAAATGAAAATGACCTCATCATTTTTTCTCTCCCTCATGTAGTTTTATACAAGTTTCATTCTTCTGTTGAACACAAAAGAAGATATTTTGAAGAATGCTGGTTTCTGTCACCCATTGACCTCATTACTAGGAGCAAAAAATACTATGGAAGTCAATGGGGATCAGTAACAAAATATCTTCTTTTGTGTTGAACAAAACAGATTTGGAACAAGTGAAGGGTGAGTAAATGATGACAGATGTTTCATTTTTGGGTGAACAGTCCCTTTTATGCCCTGACATACAAATCCTAAAGCAAAGTGATGTGGTATTATTTTGAACAAAATCAGGTTAAGTCAGGGCTGTTCCTTTAAGACGGTTGTGCTGTCCAGTGCTTTAGATGAGTGACTGGTGCCTGATAAGATCTGTCTCTCAGCACTGCATTACACATACAGGACAATGCCTCGTCAGCAAGAAATTACATTACAGAGTTGATCAGATTAATGAAACGTTTAAATGACTTTAAATGGATGGATGGATGGATGGATGGATAGATGTATAAACAGATAGATGGATGGATGGATGGATGGATGGATGGATGGATGGATGGATGGATGGATGGATGGATGGACGGACAGGTGGAGGGATGGACGGATGGATAGATGGAAAGACAGATAAATAGATTTATGGATGGATGGATGGATGTAAAGACAGATGGACAAATTGATGGATGGATGGATGGATGGACAGATGGATGGATAGACTGATGGACAGATAGATAGATGGATAGATAAATAGATGGATGGATGGATGGATGAATGAATGGATGGACAGATGAACGGATGGATGGAGGGAGGGAGGGAGGGAGGGAGGGAGGGAGGGAGGGAGGGAGGGAGGGAGGGATGCATGGATGGATGGATGGATGGATGGATGGATGGATAGACAGACAGACGGATGGATAGATTGATAGATAGATGGATAGAGGAAAAGTGAATGGATAGATGGATGGAAAGAAAGATGGGTCGACAAACAGATAGATGGATGGATGGAGGGATGGATGGAGGGATGGATAGAGAGATGGATGGATAGATGGATTGATAGACAGATGGATAGACAGAAAAAAACAGATGGACAGATTGACGGACGGATGAACCTACAGATGGACGGAGGGATGAACGAATAGATGAACGGATGGATGGACAGACGAACAGACAGGATTAATGGGTTGATGAATGGACAGACAGACGGACAGATAGACAAATAGATAGATAGATAGATAGATAGATAGATAGATAGATAGATAGATAGATAGATAGATAGATAGATAGATAGATAGATAGATAGATAGATAGATAGATAGATAGATAGATAGATAGATAGATAGATAGATAGATAGATAGATAGATAGATAGATAGATAGATAGATAGATAGATAGATAGATAACTGGATGGATGGAAAAACAGATAGATGGATGGATAGCCAGATAGATAGATGGACAGATAGAGAGACAGACAGATAGATGGATAGATAAAACAGTGGATGAATAGATTACCCAGCCACAAGTGGTTGAAAATGTTGTAAGCCAGTAGCCATTGATCTCCATATTCTTTTTTTCCTAATATGACATCAGTGGTTATTATTTTTAGGTGGACTACCCCTTTAAATAAAAAATGAGAGAGGTTAGTGATGCAAACGAGTTAGAACTCAACAAGATTACATGACAGTGTGACACACCCACTGTGGGACAGATGAAAACGCAGAGCTTGCAGGACTGATCCAAGGTCATGTAGGGGAAATTGGACATTTGTTAAGCAACAAGCTCCCATTGGCACAGAATCTGTCAATCAGTGTAAGTCCTTTGAGAAACGGGCGGGAAATGAATGTTCTCCTTCAACTGCAGGTGGAAATCTGATTATTCACTCTCTCTCTCTCTCTCTCATATGCAAAAGTTGTGAAGCGGGGAACCTCTTTTGGCACTTAGGTGTTACTGTCAACAAGACACGTGCATGTATTTGTATTCAGAATGCAATCCAAGTGCACCTTGTCCACTATAATGTCCTCTGGCGAAGAAGAAAGAGAAAGCTACAGGATGCAAGAAAAACCACAGCAAAAAACCTGTGCAACAACTCTTACCATCTGTAGTACTGTGTGCACTATTTTTCATTATTAACAATACATGCTTTTATTGGTTGTTTTCACATGACATCATTGTTGAAGCACAAAATTAGGATGGAGAGCAGGAAGTGATTCTTCTACATAGGAATCACTATCAGAACATCAAAATGTTTACGTTTTATGTTGTTTATAATTGGTTAAATCTGCCAAAATAAGAAATGGCGAACAGCTTTTATAGACTTCCAAAAGTTTTAGCTCATAAAGGGGGGAAAGTTCAAGAAACTGGCTGAAAAACGGAAGAAAAGGTGGCATGTAATAAACATTTTTTCAATACATCCACATGTACAAAATGTTTTGAATGCGATAATTCATTTGACAGCACTAAATTAAGATTATATACAGGTCTAGCAATGTGTATAAATATTTTAATGTATTATATAAAAATCAGATTCAAACACCAACACACTTATACAAAATCCAGGAGAATATAAAGAATGCACCCTGCCATGTAATCGCTGCAATAAAATCTCCGTCTTGTTTTGTAATAATCCAATCCTTTACTGGCATTTCGGTGGAATAAACAACCATAACGTGAACATCGAGATGCGCAGCAGCATTTGTTGATGGGAAGTTCATCGACAGAACAAAAAAGAAATCCAACCCTTGCACTGTTTAGCCCTTACAAAAATAAACAAATAAATAATAATGTAGACTACGCGTCCACACTTTTGTATGCTTTCATCTGTTATTTTGTGATGTCTGGAAGATATCCGCATGAGGGAAAAAACTTTAGTAATTTAATATTGAATACATTTACTAAGCATGCAGTAAAATGTATAATGTGTACAACTCTTTGTTAATGAATGCTACAGAATACTGTAGTATAGTAAACTGATAAACTGTAATAAATACTATATCATTAGTGTAAACTGTGGTGCATTGTGATTATAGAGTAGAAAACTGAAGCCTATTGAATATTTATGATTAAATGCACTACACACTGATGACTCATAGACATGATCATGTGGCTTGATGTTACTTTCAATATAATATATCTGACTATATTTATTAAATTAAATATTAAACAGATTGAGTAAGTACACTGTAAAGGTAACCTGTCTTTTTTTGCGTTTTATATTTGTTTTAACACCAAAAAAATGTTTAATGTACTTGTGGTTTGTCAGAATATGTTTAGATTTGTTAGATTATAATAATTAATTATAATTATAATAATAATAATAATAATCAGCTGCCCCACTTTTAGGGTATATTCAGACTTTTTAATGACATTTTGGAAGCATTAAAGTGAAAGTTCACTAAGAAATGACAGTTCTGAAAGGTTACTCACACTAATGTTGATCTGAAGTGGGATTATTATTTCTTACTTCTGAGGAACATTAATGTGGACGTTTTGGAAAATTCGTCTTTATAATGAAAGTGAGATGAACTTCTATTCTGAAATAATTGATATAGTACTTATAACTCTTTTTATCTGTTTCAATTATTTGTTTGTTTTTAGCTTTATCTTTTTTAGTTACACTTATTTCAACAGGGGGCAACACGGTGGCTCAGCGCTTAGCACTGTCACCTCACAGCAAGAAGGTTGCTGGTTTGAGTCCCAGTTTCCCTCATAGTCCTAAGGCATGTGCTAGAGGTGAATTGAATAAACTAAATTGCCTGTAGTGTATGTGTGGGTGTTTCCCAGTGCTGGGTTGTGGCTGGAAAGGGATATGCTGCATAAAAAAAACATATGCTGTATAAGTTGGCGGTTCATTCCGCTGTGGTGACCCTTGATGAATAAAGGGACTTGATGAATAAAGGGAAGCCGAAGGAAATGAATCATTTCAGCAGGCCTACTTGCACTATATGAAATATTACAGGCAGCTGCCAAAGCTAAAATGTCCAATTCTTATTTGTCATTCAGTTGATGTTTTTCATGTGTTATTTATTTTACTTTTTATTGCTATTAAACCTCGTTTTACTAACCAAGACAAAACCATGTGGTGCACATTGATACCCTTGTAACTTCAATACATATATAAGCACATTTAGAAAAACGTTTTGTTTCTGATTTACAGAAGTCATATAGATTTGTAATGACATGAAGATGAGTAAATCCTGACAGAATTTTCATTTAAATTAGTATATTATTAGTAGCCTTAATGTACATACATGCTGTACCTAATGGGTGCCTATTCATTCATTCATTCATTTTCCTTCTGTTTAGTCTCTTACTTATCAGGGGTTGCCGCAGTGGAATAAACCGCCAACTTTTCCTGCAGATGTTTTACACATGCAGCGGATGCCCTTCCAGCCGCAACCCAGTACTGGGAAACATCCATACACACACACACACACACACACACATACACTACCAATTTAGATTATTTAATTCACCTATAGTGCATGTCTTTTGACTGTGGGGGAAACCAGAGCACCCACACGAACATGGGAAGAACATGCAAACTCCACACAGAAATGCCAACTGGCCCAGCCAGGACTCGAACCAGCGACTTTCTCGCTGTGAGGGGACAGTGATAACCACTGTGCCACCTCTAATGTGTGCCTATTTGTACCTAAAATATACTGTATATAGTAGTATACACAGTAGTACCTAAAAGTGACTATTAAATCATATAAGTACATAAAGCATGCATATTAAATATGCATATTGGGTGCATAGTACCCAAAATGTTTGTTAATAACCTAAATATGCATAATAGTATGAAAGGCACCATAATAAATCTGCATATTAGTGATTTTTTTCATTGTACAACAACTTTTCACTCAAAAAAAAAAAAAAATTCCTCATTCCTCATCATTTCTTCACATTCAAGTGATTTTAAACGTTTATCAATTTCTTTCTTCTACTGAATACAAAAAAAAGATATTCTGAAGAAGGCCGGAAACCAGTAACCATTGACTTCTACTGTAGGAACGAAAATAAATACCATGGAAATCAATAATTGCTTTTTAATCCCCCAATTTTTTTCTATATATCTTCCTTTGTGCTCCATAGAATAAAACAAAACCCCAAAAAGCTTCTTAAAAAGTGGAAAATCAGTAAATGATAACAGAATTAGAATATTTGGGTGAACTATCCCTTTAACAGATTTGTTATAAAGCATAAATGAATATATGTGTAGAAAATATAGGAGCATTAGGTATTATATTATGGAAAAATCTGAAAATGTTCACACTGCAGATGCTGTAAGAAGCCATGTCTCTTCCATGTGCAAAAGGTCAAAGAAAGTTACTACGTTTTCAGTCCACGAGGCAGATTACAAAGCAAAGTGTTATGTTTATACAGGGATTATTGTGTGAGAGTGGCAGTGCGAGCTGGAGAAAGAGAAGTGAGGAGAGCAGATATGCCACTGTTAAAGCAGTCAGATGACATCTGGATGCCACAACCTCAGCTTAAGGCCATCTTATCATGATCCGGCACTCCAAATAGCCACCCACCCACACACACATACACACACAAACTCACATTACATCTATGCATACAACCAAAGCCAGAACATGCTTTTTCTGTGCACCATAACCCAACATGCACTGCAGTTGACCGTTAACAGAGGTGCCATCCAAGATATATGGAGTTCACAGCTACATGTGTCAAGTAAAATGGATCGTTGCCCCTGCAACACATTTTCAATTCCAGCGTAATCTGCTGCCTTTCAGATGTTATTACAGTTAAACAGCCTGGAAAAAAATCCTCACTCTCACGCAAAAACAGAGCAGCGAAAGAAAAAAAAAAAGCAAAGAGAGAAAGAAAATCGGCTTGTAGTGGTAAGAAGGCTGACAGTGAGTGAGAAATGTGTTTGGGGGAAAGGATCTTGATGGATGGACTCTTTGCATCCTTCTAGGACTCTGGGTTAATAGAGATCTTCACAGAATGTCCTAGGCGCTGGTCCAGGACCAGATTCTCGACTTTTCTGATGCTGGAGATTAATGCTGATGAGAGAACATGGGAGGGATGCTCTTATCTTTTCATACTTGTATTGATAACATTTACATTATACAAGAATAGACAAGCGTGGTTTTGAATCTGAAACCATGCTGTATAATGCTTGACTGACTTCTTCTGTTCGAAGTTTGATGATTTTCTTGGAGTCTTCTATAAGTTTAGATTTTTTACACAAAATTTGATTTAATATTCATTCATTTATTTTATTTTCAGCTTAGTCCCTTTATTAATCAGGGGTCGCCACAGCGGAATGAACGGCTAACTTATCCAGCATATGTTTTACACAGCGTTTGATTTAATATGTAAAATATTCTTTAAGTAATGCAAATTATTTCAATAATAGTAGTTATTATTACTTTCAAAATGATATCTTGCCTTTAAATTAATTTAATCTGTCCTGCAAATGTGATTTTAAAAACACAAGAAGCATATTATTAAAGTTTTAATGTTCAATTTTTATTGTAAAAATATAGTTGATAGGCAGCACTGTAGCTCAGTGGTTAGCCCTGTCGTCCCACAGCAAGAAGGTAGCTGGTTTGAGCCTCAGCTGGGTAAGCTGCAGTTGTTTGCATGTTCTCCCCATGTTGGCGTGGGTTTCCTCCGGGTGATCCGGTTTCCCCCACAGTCCAAAGACATGCGCTATAGGTGAATTAAATAAACTCGATTGGCCATAGTGTGTGTGTGTGTGTGTGTGTGTGTGTGTGTGTGTGTGTGTGTGTGTGTGTGTGTGTGAATTAACGTGTATGGGTGTTTCCCAGTTCTAAGTTGCAGCTGGAAGGGCATCTGCTGTGTAAAACATATGCTGGAATGGCGTAAAACATATGCTAGTTGGCGGTTCATTTCGCTGTATAACCTCTGATGAATAAAGGGACTAAGCTGAAGGAAAATGAATGAATAAATGAATTACTTTCAAGATGATAACTTCATGCTTTTTGGTTAATAAATCTGGGATGTAAAAATAATGATGCACTGTGACGCAAAAATGTGATTTTAAACACCCTGGAAGCATATTAGTGATAAAGTTAAGTGTTAAAGTAAAATTTTTAAAATGTTAAAATGTGGGTGAAATCATCACTAAAAACCAAATACAGTTAACTTCATTCATTCATTCATTCATTTTCTTTTTGGCTTAGTCCCTTTATTAATCAGGGGTCGCCACAGCGGAATGAACCGCCAACTTATCCAGCACATGTTTTACGCAGCGGATGCCCTTCCAGCCACAACCCATCTCTGGGAAACATCCATACATTCACTCACACTCATACACTACAGGCAGTTTAGCCTCCCCAATTCACCTATACCGCATGTCTTGCAAGAGTCTCGCAATAACGCCGATAACAGCCTACCACTAATTTAAATACAAGAATTTTGTCCATATGTGTGTATATGTATATAGTTTTATATATATGTGGGTTGGAACGGTGGCTCAGTGGTCAGCACTGTCGCCTCACAGCAAGAAGGTTGCTGGTTTGAGTCTCGGCTGGGCCAGGTGGCAGTTCTGTTTGAAGTTTGCATGTTCTTCCAGTGTTCGCGTGGCATTTTCAGTAGGTGAATTAGTTAAACTCAATTGTCTGTAGCGTATGTGTGTGAATGCAAGAGTGTATGGGTGTTTCCTAGTATTGGGTTGTGGCTGGAAGGGCATGCTCTGCGTAAAACATATGCCAGAATAGTTGGCGGTTCATTCCACTGTGGCAACCGCTGATAAATAAGGGACTAAGCCAAAGGAAAATGAATGAATAATATATTATAGTTTATTGGAAATAGTTTTCATGCCCTTTTAAAAGTTTTTAATGAGCTTTTTGAATGTTGCAGTTAACCAAATGGTCCTGCGGTGTATCCAATGAATATTTGGAAGTACACATATTCCATGTGGTCTCTCAATTAGAAGTATCATAAAAAATGCATGCGCAATAATTAGAAAATGTTGTTCAGACAGAGTATAGCATGTCACACCCCAGGACACTTCAGCGATTGTCATGTCAGTGAGTACCCATGTAAGCATGAACTAGTGATTTATTATTTATTAGCGGATGTCAAGAGTGTAATTAAGAGGAAAATGGATAGCCACCGCGTTTCTTAGACACATACGTCAAACTAAACACTCAAAGTGACTCTTAAGTCCGTGAATATAAGTTGGTAGTGTTGCAGTTAGAAATCTTCCATCTGTCCTGCACGATCCATCAAAACGAGGAGCTTGAGTGCTCATAAATATGATTTATGACTTGTGTACAGTACAATAAAACAGGACAAAACATGCTGTATACTTGCAATGAAACTAGAAATGTCCAAGAGATTGAACGTTGACTCATTTGGCATGCACCGATACAATCTACCAACCACTCAATGCACCTTAGAACCGCATAGCAACACCCTGGCAACCATCCACAAATGCTTAGTATTGCTTTGGCTCGCACAAGCAAACGCCACTCATATTTTGTATGGATAATGTAAAAATCTAGTTGCAATTACATTTCGGTATCTGCCGATACAGATCAAGGTCAACCCTCTATTTTAATCTGGATCTTCTGAACAAAAAAAACGTCATCTCAAAAAAGAAAAAAAGATTAATTTCCTTTTGATGCAGCACAATCTGGCTGTAGGAAAAGTTCTAGAAGGCTGTTGGATGTTGGCTCAGTCACCTTGTGAAGCATTTGATTACCTGCAGCAGCTCTCAGAATCAGTCAGTGTCATGTTAAGCCAGCACGACTGCTGCATGACTGTGCTTTAATGAGTCTTAATGGCTCTTTAATGGCTCGTTAAGCCACAGTCATGCAGCAGCCTTAATGAGCACCCTATGAGCACGTGCACATGCTAAAATACACTGTCAAACACAATACCACAGAGAGCAGAGAGTCAGCACAACTCTCTAGGCCTGTCGTGTGTCGTGACACATAATGTGCTTTATAGCTGGATCATTTTAACCCTGAGTTAACATAACTGTGGGTTACCTTGAGCAGTCTCTGCTCACACACAATCCAGGGCTAGTACTGCAAGAGCTTTATATGGCATTCGTTCATTTTCTGAACACACACAAAGATATTTTAGATGAAATCCACTCCTTTATCCCTCATAGACAGCAACAAGACATTCAGAGATTCACCAAAAACATTGGCGAAACACTCCATGTGACTTCAGTGGTTCAACTATAATCATACAAAGCTTCAAGAACTTGCAAGAGTCTTATTGCTCGTCGTAAACATGGTCTGACATGGAAGGGATTGCTGAACCGTCATTTTTACAGGTTTTTTCGGTGCACAAAAAGCTGTATATGATTACATGATGATTGAAAAACTGGAGTAACTAGTGAAGGGTGTATTTGTAACATTTTAACACTTTTGTGAATCATTAAGGCTGGACACACCAAGTTTATTGTCGGTCATTGGGCAGTGTCAGGTCGACAATAAGCATCTGTCAGGCTAGTTTGTTTTACCTCAGAGGGAATTTGACCAATTCAGCATTTGCAATCTTGGCAGTCAGTGAAAGAGATCGTTCTGATTAACTGTTCAGCTATGAATCAGAGCACAAGAACAAAAACTAATGACAAAGTGACAAAACTAGTAAACAATGGAAGTCAAGACTTCGGAGGTCATTTGGTCACATTTCAAGGTCATTGTTAAACATTTTAAATATAATCCCATTAAAAATTCCCATTAGAGATCCCTCACATGCATTTCTAAAGTGTATAGCTTTGTGGAAAGTGTTTTCATCCTTCCCTGATTCCCTGAACTCGTTTTCACATTCATTCACACCATTTGGAGCCTTTGATATGTCAAAGGGAAGTATTTTCCAAGTCCACTTCCCATCACGTTGCGATGCTGACCAATTCCTCATAATGGTACAGTGACATTTAAAGATGTACTCCTTCCCATAAGCACACATCCACTGGAGATGATTATCATATTTGCACAAGGGAATTCCTCAGTGGTGAGTAAGAAATACCGTGAAAATGTTGCGTTGTTTATGGTTTGTATGTGTGCAGCACTAGTTTCAATTTCCCTTTGTGGAACTATAATACAGATACTGCCACCTGCTGGTATAGAGAGATCATACATTCTCATTTCACGTTGGTGTCGTCCATTTGGTGTGTTCACATACAGCTTTTTTGGACGTGACGAAACTAGATGCAGCCAACGTGAAGCGACAACACAGTCAGTTTTCAGCCTGTATTTCTTTGATGTTGACATGCTGTGTCTCTGACATTAGTCTCAAACTAGTGATTCTGAGCATGTACCAACCTACCAAAATCATGGGGCCTCAGGAAATGAGGCTGTGATACATTGTAATTGCTGCAAAATATTCTGAAATTTCAATCATTTGCTGATAGATTGAGATTAGTCTTATATTTTGACTGTTCGGACTGATGGCAGAAGGTCTGGACTCCATTCCAGCTTTCATTGGCCAAAGATCATCCAAAAGGCTGTTTGACTGGCATATGATAATGAATAATAATGTTTTACATTTATAAAGTGGTTTTGTCGCCACTAAAAGAGCTTTGGTGATTTGGAGGGAAAATTTCTTTAAAGACCACCAGTATGCAGCATTCACCGATTTCATAACTGCTTATTGGCAGACAGAGCGATGAAGCCAATTGGTAGATATGAGAATGATTTGGATATCATAATGATGGGCAATGGGATGCTAATTGGCGGGTTTTGTCTGTCTATTTTTAAAGGGGTCATGAACTGGGAAAAAAGATGTCATTGTTTATAAAAATATCAAGTTAATTTCAGATATAAAAACTTTCATGGTCTAAAAAGAGAAAAAAATATGGAAGCCAATCTGCTAAAATGTGTAATGTGTCTTTATTTAGGCAAAAAGATATGTAAGAAATAAGGTACTGAACTTATAACTGTACCTTAAAATGTCCACAAAAGGTCCGTAGAAAACACCCACACAGTTTCTCGACTGAAAAGACTAGCAGGTTTCATTTTTAGTCTCCAAAATGGCTTCTGTCACATCTATATTGTTGACTAATAGTAGCACATAAACACTTCTGCAAGCAGACGCGAATTATAAATGAAATAGTTGTTTATTTGAATAGTTTGTGGAGCTGGTAATGATTTAATTCTGAGTTTATGAGGTTTTTCTGATGGCAAATCAGCCAAAAATAAAAGATACCACTTCGGTAGCAATTATTTAAACTTATAACACTTTCATAGATAAAGAGATACGATCAGTCAGGAAGCAATGTGTAGTCTGACATATTTCTTGTCTCTGAGAGGAGTCGAATCACATGCTGTAACAGACCAAAATACAGCTTGAACATGGAATTAAATGCACACTATATTTACAATGAAACAGCTTAAATTTGATTCACACAACACCAAATAAGCACAACAAAACATCCTAATGGTGTCTCAAAAGAGATAACATCAAGGTGAAACTATATTTTTGTTGTGCACTTTCTTGCTTTTGTTTGTTGGATTTAGGGAAGAGTTTAGGTCAGCGATCTGCTTGTTGATCTGACAAGCACCCGCCTTCTCATGGTTATGTACAAGATTATTATCTAATGCATTTAATGAAGAAACATATTTCAGATTTGTAAAAATCCAGAAAGCTCCCTATAGAGGATTTGTCATGTGAAACGTGCAACAAACTGTACTCGGAGCAATGGATTTCAGGTTGCGCCTGAAATTGTAAGCTGTGGCTAGGTTGGTGAATATTTATTGCATTACTTTGAAGTAGGGCTGCACGATCTTGGAAAATTGGACATCATCTGTGATAAATATTGCGAAATATATAGTTTGAACAGCACTATTTGACCATTTTCTAATAGTATTTAGGTACAGACATGGAATAATCACAATGCAAGAAATACCTTTCTTACTTTGCTTTGTCTCGTTTCTAGTCCAAATATCTAAAAAATAAATAAATAAATAAATAAATAAGATCAAGTAAAAATATTGTTTTGTTTTCAACTTCCAAAGAATGAAGCTAAAATAAGAATGAAGCTGAAATAAGAATGAAGCTAAAATAAGTTTTTCCTCAAAACAAGCAAAATTATCTGCCAGTGGGGTAAGTAAAATAATCTTGTTTTTGCTTTAAAATGTAGATATATGGACTAGAAGCAAGACAAACATTTTTTAAAAAGTAAGTTTACATTGCAATATCGATGCTGAAACTATATATGTTGCAGTCCTTCTATAAAGATGTTGCCAATATGATGTTTCTGGCCATTCACCACAGTCTGCAAACTAGAAGCCCACAGTGGAGAACCAAACCCAACAGATGCAGCCGTAACCGAGAGAAAGTATATCTGCGCATTAATGTGACAGCTTGTTACTGATGTTTATCACAAGGCTATAATGACAGGCATCATTTAATCAAGATAACGGGAGTAAATATGAATGTGGAGGTTGTCAGGGTCGATGACAGACAGCCGCACGTTGAGTTACGATAGCTGTGAGCTGAAATCTGATGAATACAGGCTGAATGAATGCCGCAGTTGAAACATTTGTCAGAGCCACCGTCACCAAGATTCGGATTAAAATGGAGCGCTGACCTTGATCTGATGTGACAATAACGGCGCCTGTTTATTGACTCGGCTGTTTGTCCAAAAATGAGATCAGTGGAGGTGCGTCTAATTTGAAATTACCCTCTCACTTCCTTTACAAGGCCAGGAGCTTTTTGTAGGAATATTTTGCCAAGCTAGTTTGATTGTTTGACCTTATTTTAGGTTTTCTTTATCAACGATATACATCGACTTGGCCTAATAATGCATTCTGCAACAATTATTAATTTTAGTTTATCTTAATTTTATAATTTACTTACCTACTGCTTGATATTGCAAATTTCTAATCAGCCAATCACATGGCAGCAACTCAATGCAGTTAGGCATGTAGACATGGTCAAGACGATCTGCTGCAGTGCAAACCAAGCATCTGAATGGGGAAGAAAGGTGATTTAAGTGACTTTGAACGTGGCATGGTTGTTGGTGCCAGACGGGCTGGTCTGAGTATTTCAGAAACTGCTGATCTACTGGGAATTTCACGCACAACCATCTCTATGGTTTACAGAGAATGGTCAGAAAAATAGAAAATATCCAGCGAGTGGCAGTTCTGTGGGCGCAAATGCCTTGTTGATGCCAGAGGTCAGAGAAGAATGGCCAGACTGGTTCTAGCTGATAGAAAGGCAACAGTAACTTCAATAACCACACGTTACAACAGAGCAATGCAGAAGAGCATCTCTGAACACACAACACATCCAACCTTGAGGCGGATGGGCTACAGCAGCAGAAGACCACACCGGGTGTCACTCCTGTCAGCTAAGAACAGGAAACTGAGGCTACAATTCACACAGGCTCATCAAAATTGGACAATAGAAGATTAGAGAAAAAACTTTGTCTGGTCTGATGGGTCTTGATTTCTGCTGCGACATTCAGATGGTAGGGTCAGAATTTGTCACCATCAACATTAACGCATGGATTCATCCTGCCTTGTATCAACGGTTCAGGCTGGTGGTGGTGGTGTAATAGTGTTGGGGATATTTTCTTGGCACAATTTGGGCCCATTAGTACCAACTGAGCATTGTGTCAACACCACAGCCTACCTGAGTATTGTTGCTGACCATGTCCATCCCTTTATGACCACAGTGTACCCATCTTCTGATGGCTACTTCCAGCAGAATAACGCGTCATGTCATAAACCGCGAATCATCTCAGACTGGTTTCTTGAACACAACGAGTTCACTGTACTCAAATGGCCTCCACAGTCACCAGATCTCAATCCAATAGAGCACCTTTGAGATGTGGTGGAACGGGAGATTCACATCATGGATGTCCCGCCGAAATGTCTTCGGCAACTGCATGATGCTATCATGTCAATATGGACCAAAATCTCTGAGGAATATTTCCAGTACCTTGTTGAATCAATGCCACAAAGGATTAAGGCAGTTCTGAAGGCAAAAATGGGTCCAACCCGGTACAAGTAAGGTGTACCTAATAAAGTGGCCAGTGAGTGTAATTAAAATCTCAAAAAATGCAAAAAAAAAAACAAAAAAAAACCAGAAAGCATTTATAAGCTTATACATTACAATACACAAATTACAAATGTATAATTACACTTAAAAGTTGAAAAATATTAAATATTATTTTACAAGCATTTCTTTACACCTTATTTAAAGCAGTGTATTCAGTATCACTGAGTAACTATCACACTGTCAATCCATACCTGTAGTTGTATTAATTGTTCTTTTTTGGTTTCAGTTTTTATTTTAGTTGTAATATTTTTTTAATACGCTTATATACCTTTTATAATTTAAGTCTGTTTGTATAAAAATTATTTTAGGCAGCAATTTTTTTATATCTATTTTAGCTTAATTTCAGCACTTTATTTAATTATAGATATTTTTGTTTACGGTTTTAGTGAATCATAAACCATCCCTTTTACATAGCCATAATCTTTTTTAGTTTGTTAAATTTTTAAGAGTCTTTTAGCTCTTGCATTGCTTGCTTGCCAGTAATCTGCAGTATCTGTGCAGTATTTAGTTTTATTTCATCTGATAGGTCAAGCGCAGGAAGAGAGCTCATTACTTTGGCCTAGTATTTCCCTTTTTTCCTCTTGATATTACACTCATCTCCAGTGGATGTGTGCTTATGGGAAGGAGTACATCTTTAAATGTCACTGTACCATTATGAGGAATTGGCCAGCATCGCAGCGTGATGGGAAGTGGACTAGGAAAATAATTCCCTTTGACATATCAAAGGCTCCAAATGGTGTGAATGAATGTGAAAACGAGCTCAGGGAAGGATGAAAACATTTCCACAAAGCTATACATTTTAGAAATGCATGTGCGGGAACTTTAATGGGAATTTTTAATGGGATTATATCTAAGATGTTTAACAATGACCTTGAAGTGACCAGTGATAGAATAACAGACTCCAGACTTAGAAAAACAGATTTATACAGAGAAATGTCTGTCTATGGGCGGCACAGTGGCTCAGTGGTTAGCACTGTCGCCTCACAGCAAGAAGGTCGCTGGTTCAAGCTGGGCAGTTGACATTTCTATGTGGAGTTGGCATGTTCTTCCCATGTTCACGTGGGTTACCTCCGGGTGCTCCGTTTTCCCCCAAAATTCCAAAAACATGTGGTATAGGTGAATTTGGTAAACTCAATTGTCCGTAGGGTATGTGTGTGAATGAGCATGTTTCCCAGTGATGGGTTGCAGCTGGAAGGGCATTCGCTGTGTAAAACATAGGCTGGCAGGTCATGCTTTGGTGACCCCAGATTAATAAAGGGACTAAGCCAAAAAGAAAATGAATGAATATAATTAGAGGTCCAAATAACAATCATTAGTTAAATGGTGATTATTGTGTTTCACTCTGTGTTTAGAGGTACTGCTTGAAGACACTACGGTATATGTGCCCTAAGGAGTGAGCGCATCTTTAGTGAGCACACAGATATGTTTGCTGCAAGTGATGAATTGCTGTTCAGTCACTTTAGCTTGCCCAGAGAGAAGTCCTTATTGATTTATGCAACTTTTTTAAATAGCACATTTTTTTTCTGGCCTCCACCTTCGACAACAAAACCTCACATTCATTATCGCTTAAGTTCTTTATCTTTTGTTTCTGTGCTATAATTATCTTTCTCTGGATGAGTGCCGGTTTGAGGAATGCCCTTATATGGAGCTGTTTTGGGTGTGTATTATGCAAATTATTAACCTCATGCATGCGGGCGTTTATTAATAAAACTTCAAATTAGGCATACAGAACCTTTCTGCTATTATACATTGAATGATTCGCTTTATGTATATCGTACTTTCCTTTTCACATTTAAATTTTTTTATTTTATTCATTCAATCATTTTCCTTCGGCTTAGTCCCTTTATTCATTAGGGGTCACCACAGCGGAATGAACCACTAACTTATCCAGCATATGTTTTACGCAGCCCTTCCAGCTGCAATCTAGTACTAGATGCACTTTTACTATTTAAAGGACAAAAAATAAGGCGGCACATGATCTAACAGGGTTATACGGTAACCTTTTATAGTAACTAAACACTATAAATCATTTATTAAGCATTAGCATCTAGTGAACTCATTATTTGTTAAGCATTACCGCTACATTAATAAACGCTAGTAAGCAGTTTATAACTGCAGCTACAAATGAGCTATTCTTGACTTATAAACACATTTATAATGTGCTTAATAATTGTACTTTCATACTTCGTGATACTAAAGTATCGTATTATCTACAAACCGTCTGTGTATAAGAGTAATTGGAGGTTTTTAAGATCATTCAGAATGAGTTAGTAAATGATTACTAAACTATTCAAATTTACATTTATATATCTTATTCAGGCATATATTAATGGTTACTATGTATGTTAATAAATGCTTTATTAACTCAACTTCATGCAGTTTTGAGACCTAAAGTGAGGACTATTTATGCTTTTTAAACCCCTTATAAATGACAATTAAAGGCTCAGTATCAAATGAACAATAATCTTTGTAATCTTATCTAAAAAGTAAAATTACTATAAAGTTTAAGCATTGCTGAATAACAGGAGTGTCAAAATACAACATAAAATTGGATAAAACAAAAACATTCTAATAATTTAACAATATAATAGGATGCAATGTTGAAATTGTACAGTAATTTTATTTTAGATAAATAAATAAAGATTTATTTTTTATTTGATACAGTTTCAATAAATGAATAATGTCGTTTATGCTCTTTTGTCATGTTTAGAGTGTAACTGAGCCTTTAATTGCCATTTATAAGGGATTTATAAAGCATAAATAGTCCTCTGTAGATTAGGTCACAAAACTGGATGAAGTTGAGTTAATAAAGCATTTATTAACATACAAATTAACTATCAGTATATGCCTGAATTATAAATGTTAATTTCAATAGTTTATAAATCATTTACTAACTCATTCTAAATGATCTTAGATAAACACCAACTATGCTTAAATAACTGGTTTGTAAATAATGCAATATTTATAGTAGTAATGAAAAATAAATCATTAACAAAGTATGAAAGTACAATTATTAAGCACATTATAGACGTGCTTATGAGTCAAGATTACAGCATTTGTAGCTGTATTTATAAACTGCTTACTAACGTTTATTAATGTAGAGTTAATGCTTAACAGATAATGAATTCACTATTTGCTCATGATTAACAGATGATTCATAGTGTTATGGGTATGTTTTGAGCACAACATGCACTAAACCAATCAGAGTCTGACCAAAACACCTATCAATGCACAAAGTGGTGCAAATGAACTTACTATTTAAACAACATGGCGCAAAGCAAGAAAATTAGGGTTGCGTTGGTCTAAAATAGCAACAAATCATGCCAAACACATCATGCGCTAGGTGTATGATAGGGCCAGGGGACTTGAAACTTTGCAGACTGTTAGCTATATGCCTCCTCTGTTAAAGCCACAAAGGCAAAATAAGTGTTGGGGGTGTTTGTTTGTTTGTTTGCTTGTTATTGAATGTTTGTTTTTGTTTTGTGCACATTTGTAAAAAATTCCTATGAATAATTAACAGTGCCAAAAAAACTCCAAATTCACTAACAGAAGAACAAGTTTAAAAAAAGCCCTTTCATTCATTCATTTTCTTTTCAGCTTAGTCCCTTTATTAATCTAGGGTCGCCACAGCGGAATGAACCGCCAACTTATCCAGCATGTGTTTTACACAGTGGATGCCCTTCCAGCTGCAACCCATCACTGGAAAACATCCATACACACTCATTCACACACATACACTATGGCCAATTTTAGCTAACCCAATTCACCTACTGTATATACCAAATATCTTTGGACTGTGGGGAAAACTGGAGCACCCAGAGGAAACCCACGCCAACGGGGAGAACATGCAAACTTCTAAAGAATTAGGCTGACATTTTCTTGAGAATTTTAAATCTGCATATAAATACGTAAAAAGTACGTAATTATTAGTGTGTATATGAGACCAAATGTTTCTGGGTCCAAGACTCTACTCATTTGAATTGAAAAATATCCCTCTCAATACACTCAAAAAAATAACTTCATTGGATTAACTCAATTTAACTGAGGGCAGGATTTCCATCCAATAAATTTGTTTAGCACCAACTAAAAAAAAACGATTTACACAGTTAAATGCAAATGAATTGTTCCAACGTGATTTTAGCAAATAAAAGTTTAAATGCATTTATGTTTATTTAACTTAAACTCAAAGGTCTGATAATATCACGTATGTCTATTATGTGTCGTACATTTCGAAGTCTCTTAGTTTTACTTGAATGTATCCTAATTGAACTAAAAAGCCATTTGAGACTGATCTCAGAACTCATTTTAGGACAGCTAATACTCACTTAGCAAAGCCATAAAACTGTATTTTTGCTAATTAAGCTGCAACACCCAAAGCGGGGCTTCTGCAAGGTTGTTATCTCAAAACTCAACTCATTACATGAAAATCCTTTAAATCTTCAAACAGAAGTGAAGATTAAACTCTAACAAGTCTTACTGTTAACTTTAAGATTACTTTAATTGTCAATATTTCCCTCTCTTAATTCAATCCCACGCAAAGCATTCTGGGAACTATAAATCCCCTAACCAGGTAGTTGGACCAACACAATTCCTTCATGTTGTCCTAACACAAAACGCTTAAGTTAACTTAATGGTTTACAAATTTAAGTGGACTGAACATAAAACAAATAAATTGGCCAGACAAATTTCAAGAATTGTGTTGTTTCAGCTCATTTTAAATAAGTAGTTTGAACAAGCAGCAGTAATCGTTTTGTGTGTGTGTGTGTGTGTGTGTGTGTGTGTGTGTGTGTGTGTGTGTGTGTGTGTGTGTGTGTGTGTACCACTCCATTTAACCAGTGTTTAATCAAATGACATTTAAAACTGAATATCAGACAAAATCACTAGTCTCAAGACTTAATGCATCCCAGACACAAACATTTTAACTATTTATAAAAGATGAATCACTGCATGACCATTTGAGATTATGGATTTAAATATTACAGTACATTTTCAGTAGTAGCAAATATTAGTACCATTTGTTGTTTGCAGTCAGAAACTATTACATATATTGCTATTACAGAAACTATTACAAACTTAACAGTTCTTGGTACACTATTTAAAACTCTTACACCATATCAACATCAGTCAACAGGAACATTGTCTCTGTGCCTTTTTCCTCTTTTTTTTCCTCCACTAGAGGGTGTTGAACGCTTCTTTGAGATCTGAAGCAGTGTATTAAGAGATTTGATCAGCCCAGCAGAAGGCCCATTTAATCTGCATATATTAAGACACTGTATAAACAATAGGCATATCTTTAATAAGAGCACTGCAGGATAATGAGCGGAGCGTGATGGTGGAGCTCTTCATGCCAGGCTGGATGTTTGATAATCTGGTGAATGCTCCTCACTTTCACAGAGGGCTGAATCAGAGAGATCACTAATCTGAGCACAAACTTCGGGACGCGCAAGGACACTGACACACACTAAACCCACAGAGAATCAAAGAGTGTGAGGGAGAGGATAAATGATTACTGATTACTGGATTACTGCTCTTAAAGGTGAAGCTTTTATTTTGTGCGCCACTGGAGAGAATTGGGGAAAATGATGATGGCTGTTTCTGCATCTACTTTCCCCTGTGTTTTATTGGTTGGATAAGTGGATGGCCCCACCCACATTTGAGGCAATTTGGTTGAGCCGTTGCGACGTTCACTTTTAAATATGCAGATATGCTTTTTTTACTTTGAAATTTAAAGAATAAATAAATAATTCAATCATTCTTTAATAAAAATAGTTGTATTTATTGACTGATTTATTTTTAGAAATACATTTTTTTTATTAATTTATACATATTTTATATATGTTTTTTTATACATGACAATTTTTATAAGTAGATTAACTTATAAAAATGTCAACTGCATATATTATATTATATTCATTCATTCTTTTTCCTTCAGCTTAGTCCCTTTATTCATCAGGGGTGGCCACAGCGGAATGAACCGCCAACTTATCCAGCATGTGTTTTACGCAGCAGATGCCCTTCCAGCTGCAACGCGGTACTAAGAAACATCTATGCACACTCATTCACACACATACACACCTATAGCGAATGTCTTTTAGACTGTGGGAGAAACCAAAGCTCCCGGAGGAAACCCACGTCAACACGGGGAGAATATGCAAACTTTTTATACTACCTAAATTGAAAGTATACTAAGCTTTTTCTTTCTATGCTGGTTCTCACTTTCCGTTAGAGACAAAAATTGCCTTCAAAACGTAGTCAAGACTTGCTCCAAGATTATTGGTTTGCCTCTGCAGAGTCTAGCAGAGTTACATGAACAGCAAATGATAAGGAAAATTCAAAGTGTGATAGAAGATGTTTCCCATCCTCTGAAGCCTTTTTTTTTTGTATTGTTGCCTTCTGAAAGAAGGTTTAGAAGCATCGAAATGCTCTTCTAATAGATAAAATTTCACATTTGTTCCTGAGGCAATTAGGCTTTATAACCTTACATTTGTTTATAACATCTTACAAGTTTTACATTTTAATGTATGGGTCCTTCCATAATTTCACTTTTAATAACGAAATGCAGCCATACATATCTCTGGCTACATAATTCACAATCTCCAGAAATGTTTATAGGGCTACATTTTCAGAATGAGCCTATGTTGGAAGTATACCATTTGTATGTATCATTATGTTATTGATGAAACACTACGTCCTGCAGCTTGCTTAAACTCTTTTCTTACACTCTCAAAAGTAGGCACTTTTTCTTCACAAGGAAGTAGTAGCCTGCTCCTCTGATAAGCACCAACAATGAAACAAAAACAGTGAGTGAGAGGGCATTGGAAACAGGTTTGAGGACGTAAGCTGAGCTGCTGTTGTTCAATACTCTGAGACGTCTGGCTATATTTGGATGTTTCCCCTGAGATCCTGTCCATGCCAAGTTGGGCATTTGTCCCCTCCTTTTCCTATATTCCGACAAACCAATGACTAATAATAACCACGTTTTCTCACATGACGAGGAAGAGCGCGTATGCTAAGTATTAGGATTTTGATTTGGCACGTGCCTTTTTTTCACTCATCTACTGTTTTATATCTCTGTCCTATTGTTCCTGTTCAGCGTTCTAGTGTGTGAAACGCTGTGGCCAAGTCGTGGAGTGAGAGCATATGCCCATCTCTGCCCATCTCTCTTTCTTCATCCTGACATGTGTGTCCTCCTCCGCCCTGCGCCACCTGTGAGTCTTCCTGTGTCCCTTCTGCCGTTTCACCGCAAACGCTCAAGCTAATCTCCAGCTCCTCGCCAACGGGTACTGCTGACGTGCTAACGGCCACAATCAACGCTGACGTCCGGCCACTAAAGCATGCCCTCGAGGCAATTATCTAATCAATACATCCACCTATTTCATAAGCCCAAGGTGCATGTGAATTATGACTTTGGTAAACTGTAAACACTCAGGGAAGCTTTTAAAATTTGAATGAGGTGGAGTTATTCTCCTCACAATTCAGTAATCGAATATTAAAAGAAAACTTACTAAAATTAATTTAATTGTGGACCATGTCATCTGAAGGTCAATTTAAAAAGGTTTGAGACAATATTTAGCAAAGATAACTGCGTTCACCCGAAGACGGCGAGAGCATCAAAGTTAGCCCTGGTCGCCCTGGCGACAACGCTGTCTGCCTTCAGGTAAAGTCTAGATCGTATACGCGCCAGCCGGAAGTACGATATGCACGTCAATATAGCAGCATTTTTTATGACATTGTATAACAATAATTAATATTTTTACAGTACTGTGATGGTTGGGTTTAGGTTGGGGTAGCATACCTGTCAACATTGGGATGAGAAAATAAGGAATAAGAATGCCCATCACAGCACCACAAAAAATGCGCGCAACAAATAAAATAGCATATTAAAATGAATAGCTACTATAAAGAAATTGAATCAAGTTATCAAATCTCTTTAATCTTTTCTTCACTGTATAAACTACACATTCTGATTAAAGAGCAATGAATCTCATTTATTTGGATTTATCCTTTGATTACATTAAATAACAGAGGTGTCACTTAAAAATGCACACAAATAACATTATAATGAAAGTATTCGATTGCTTTTCTAACTTTTTATGCTCATTTAGGACAAAATCATTTGTATTTGAACAAATCCCCACCAATATTGATATATTTAGATGGTTATTATTAATTATGTGTATATGTCTGTTAAACACACACCCAAAACCCAGATTTCGCTCCGCTTCAAATCTATGAGCGCACCAGCTGACAGTCACGCACGCTATATGACTGTTTTGAGGTATGCACATGAGGGTGAAGGCACCTGTAATGAAAAGGAAGGCAATCACGCCGTTTTATATTAATTTCAAAGTGTTTTCATGCCTTAATAAAACGAAAGCACAGAACAGACGCATATTATTGCCATTTCATAGAAAGATTAAAATACAGGAAAATACGAGAAAATACCTTTATGGTATGATAGCAGGATAGAATTGTAAAATACGGGAGAATTCAGGGAAAAACGGTAGGGTTGGCAGGTATAGGGGGTAGGCGTTAAAAAATACAATTTATTGGGTAATTTAACAGATAGCATAAATAATACTCGGTACAACTACTGTTTTACGTTACTGTGACGGTTGGGTTTAGGGTTGGGGAGGGGGTAGGCATTAATAAAATAGAATAAATGGGAAATTTAATAAATAATATAAATAATTCTCGTTAACTTCTGGCCACAACTATATCCGATCAAGCAACAACCTGCCTTCAGCTCCGGCAGCGAGAGCGTCAAAATTTACTACATTGATCTCAAATTTAAAGGGGCCATTGCAGCATATCAGCATATCAGTTACATTCCTGCATAAAAAACATGCTTTCTAGTGTGAAATGTTGCGCGCTGCTTTTTATCTAATTCTTTAACTATGGAAGATCATGTTGGGGTGGTGTGGTTTTGCTTTACTTCTCCAATATACCCATATGTCTGAAAATTCTAAATCAGTAATACTGTTTTGAACTTTGTTATAGTTAGCATGAGATTCCAGCTTAAAGCTTCCTGCACATCAGAAACTCACCAGTAATTTTTTTTTAATCTATGTCACTTTCAGAAAACATGGTAAATAACTGAAAATCTGGCGACCGCAATATTAAAACCCTTGGGAACATCTGTGGTCGGAACCAAAGTTCTACGGATGGGGCCATTAAAAATGCGCGTTGTTGTACCGTGGCTGCCTCATTTTTTTTGCGGAGCCGAAGCTGTTGTCAAACTCTCCTTGGAATTGAAGTAAATGTGTTGTGCTTCATAGAACATCCACCAGGTGGCGCATCAAACAACAACTCCACTGTGCAGAATACATCAAGGTTATCTACAGTACTGTAATTACTCTGCCGCTCCGAACTTTAAACCTGGTTTTAAAATATGCAGGTTTACATTTCACCATTATTTTGATCATGTATTTATTTATAATTAAGATGGATAACTTTAAGACTCTCCAAACTTAATTCAAAACTTACTATTATAAATAAAAAAGAACATTAAAACACACCGAGTCGTCAGATTGAGGGTTGTGGCAGCCTCTAGTTTGCATCTGCTGTGGAATCTGTGATTTATCTCATGTTTCTCAGCATACAGTACTGTACGTGCCTCCTCTCGTCTCGCGGCCACTCCACACGCGTGCTGAACGGCGGTCAAACGGACAGTGCTCCGCTGTCATGAAAAGAGGTGGTCACTGCATGAATCATGCCAGTCAGTCACAGCTAGTTTAAACAAAGTACCTTTAAGGCAAGTCATTTCACTCAGCAGCCATCTTTAAAACGCCTCTCGAGCAGTATGCTCGGGCATTCTGTTGAATAGGGAAACATCAAATTCTCCAAAATTGCTTGCGATAAAATTAATATTACAATAAATTGGTCAACAATAAAAAGAAACAACAACCGTCTCTTTAGTTTCATTTCTAAACGTTTGAATCACACAAAATTAGCCCCTCGCCTGGAGAATCGTCAGTCTACAGCGATCGCTGATTGGCTCCTGTACTAGAAGGCGGAGCTTTATTCACCATATTGACAGTTACACTTTTGCCCATTCAAAACTATACGAGTGACATGTCTTATGTATTCTGTAGTCTTTGGCTTAAATTAAATTCGATTTAAAACAAAAAACATTCCGACTGCTTGCCACAGAGCCGCGTCATAGCTCATTACCATAAAGTTGACTTGATTTCAACTCTCCTCGACGCCCACACCAGTGAAGACGTACCGCGCCGATCTGTGCAGCTTATCAACTCCGGCTCCCTTTGAAAATGAATGACGGCTACTTTGACGCTCTTCGTTGTGAACACACAGTAAAACAATAAGAAAATCTGAGGCTGCAAAAAAAAAAACAATATTGGGATAATTGACTTCAATGTTCTCTAAATTAAGTGCTTTGCAATGCATATTACTAATCAAAAATTGGGCAACAGTGGCTCAGTGGTTAGCACTGTTGCCTCACAACTGGGTCTGGTGGCATTTCTGTGTGGAGTCTGCATGTTCTCCTCATGTTGGCGTGGGTTTCCTCCGGGTGCTCCAGTTTCCCCCACAGTCCAAAAGACATGCACTATAGGTGAACTGAATAAACTAAATTGGCCGTAGTGTATGTGTGTGAATGAGTGTGTATGGGTGTTTCCCAGTACTGGGTTGCAGCTGAAGGGAATCCGCTGTGTAAAACCAAGCGGCAACCTCCCGCTCTCCCTCGGGAAGCCAATACGGAAGTAACTGAAACTGCAATTCATCAAAATTCCGCTAGTCCTGGCTCCATAATAGAGCAAATTGCAATTGAGCCCACTGTTAGAATGGCCAACTTTACAGCA
The DNA here is from genome assembly GCF_903798145.1 of Danio aesculapii. Lineage (NCBI taxonomy): Eukaryota > Metazoa > Chordata > Actinopteri > Cypriniformes > Danionidae > Danio > Danio aesculapii. The sequence goes on along the minus strand of NC_079437.1, from coordinate 17,834,216 downwards.
GAAAAAAAGGTGTTTACAGCCTGGTACAAAGAACGATTTTGGTTCCTATAGCTATTATTACCCTCCATGACAACTGTGATGGGGGTGAATTTTTTTATAACTCATCCATTTCCTTTATATTAGGTTATATTAAGTTTGCATAATTAAGTGCGTGGCCACTTGAGTGACAGCTAGGTCTCGCTGGTCGCCGTCACTTCACCTCAGCTGAATCCGGCAGATTAGCCACTGATCTCGGCATATTCATCATATTTTTGTGTGTTTTACACAGTCAGCTGCCTTTTGGGATTATTCTTACAATAATCAGATGATATGGGATGCTGTGTGCACTTAATTGTGCTCACAAACCATTCATGTGGCCTCCGTTTCCCATGTGAGTAAAGTTATATACTTGTATACCATCTCTATAAATGTATTTGTTTTATTTAAGGTCATTTATCATTAATATTTTCTTTAGACCCGTAAAGCACTCCAGAATGTGACAGACTGATTAGCAGTAGGCTCTAGAACAGTCATCTGAAGCGTTGTCATACAGTGTTATGCTGGAGTTTATCAATAGTCTTGCATTTACTAACACAGACTATATTAGAAGTGTTTGGAAGTAATTCACGTTTTCCTCCTGTAGAAAAACGTCATAAGAACATTGTTTAGTGGCTCAATGTTTTACAGCAGTGTTTTAAAAGTCTAAACACTTTATTGATATAGTGTACAACCAAGCACATGTGGTCAGAACACAAACGAGTCGCAGGTAATAAAGTATCAAGCGTTTCTCCCAAAGTCTGTCTGCTAGGTCTAAGCAAAGTGCCAGAAGGTGTCTGTAGCTCCGCTCACTCTCCGCCTCTTTGCCCTTGTTTGGTATCCCGCCGTGGGTGCGATGACGCGCGAACAAAATGGCGACAGTTGGCCGCGCCTACTTGTAGCTTCTTTTGCAGTGTTCAGAAACCCATGGGTGACGTCACGGATGCTACGTCCTATATTTACAGTCTATGTGTAAAACATATGCTGGATATGTTGGCGGTTCACTCCGCTGTGGTGACCCCTGATGAATAAAAGGACTAAGCAGAAGGAAAATGAATGAAGGAATGAATAATCAAAAATTGAATTTTGATATATTTACATTAGGAAGTTACTAAATATCTCCATGGAACAAGATTTTTACTAATGATCAATCATCAAATCAATCATTTTGATATATATTTTGTTTTCTTGGCTAATGCCAAAAATATTCCCATGGAACAAAAGACATCCAGGGTCACAAATGACCTTCAAAAAAAAAACTTGAAACAAGTCTTGGAATGTATATTGAATATTACTGTAATGCATGAAATACAAAGAAAAAAATATCTGATGAAAGAAAATACTGTGGACTCAAACAAGTGTTGGCCTCAGATATGCTTGTGATACTAATGTCACGTTTAACCACTAAACCAGAGTATATACAGGAATCAGAGAGTGAAATTCAATACATTGTACATTTTAAGACCTTATAACCACTTTAGGTTTCAACCGGAAACACTACCGAGTATTACAGTATATTTACTAAAAAATGTAAGAAACTAATCCAAAACAAAAACATCATTCATATACTGAATAAAAATCTATTAAATCTAGCTAATTCAGCAGTCGGCGCCTACACTCACAGAAATAGGTAAAAGAGCTGTCACTGGGGTGCACCTTTTTAAAAGATACTGTATATCCTGTATGTACAACAAAAGCATATATTTGTACCTAAAAATTAAGAGGTTCACTTTTGTAGTTTTTTGCGAACATGGTAAAATGTGTGGAACTTTACTATAGGAATTACTGTCATTCGATGTAGCCAAAAACAAATCAAAATCGTGCTTTTACACCAAATGCAACAAGATTGATCTGATGGATTCGGATTTCTTTTCTCCAATGCTTCCCAGCAAGGATCAACGTTTATCCTTTTCTCGTTATCCTTTTTCTCATTGCTTTATTTGTATGATTATTTGAATCAGTATTTAATCTTGAAATGATTTTGTCTAATGAATGAAGTAACACATTGCTTAATATAAGAATGTTCAGTGAATTTGCCTGTCTCGTTGTAATTCTATTTTCAGGAGCCACCAAACCAGGTTAGAGGTCATGGAGACCTCGAGTGGAACTGAAGGGCTTGATGATTGAACTTTTCCTATTTGTATTGCTATGTGATATGTGTCTAAAGTGATTTGATATTATTATTATGTGTTAATTCAGTTTAAAGTGATTTTCCTTTTTATTCACAATAGAGTTTGTGTAGTGAGAATATACAGTGCATCCGGAAAGTATTCATAGTGCTTCACCTTTTCCACGTTTTTATGTTACAGCCTTATTCCAAAATGGATTAAATTAGTTTATTTCCTCAACATTCTACACACAATACCCCATAATGACAATGTGAAAAAAGATTTTTGGAAATTGTTGCAAATTTATTAAAAATAAAAAAACCTGAAAAATCACATGTACATCAGTATTCACAACCTTTGCTCAATACTTTGTTGATGCACCTTTGGCAGCGATTACAGCGTCAAGTCTTTTTCAACCCAGGCTCATTCTGAAAACGTAGCCCCACGGACGTTTCTGGAGACCTTGAAATATGTCCCGGGAGGTACGTATGGCTGCATTCTGTTTTTTTAAGCGAGCGCTGCGGGGCGGTGTGACGCCGTTCCTTTTGGCGCTTACCCGCTGACCGCTTACCTCCGTGTGGAAGGTTTTCCCGCCGCAAACAGTTTGTCCAGTTAGCTCATTGTGTACGTCGGCGGCCTTGAGATGCAGTGAGGAGTTGACCAAGACGATGGTGACCGGTTCAAATCCGGGGAAGAGCGGTTTCAGAAAACAGGTAAGAAAAAACAGAATCCAAAAAATAAAATGAGCGAGTGAACAAACAGGGTTGAGAATGCGGTGAAAATCCGAAAACGTGGTAAAAATCAGATGCGGGCTTTTCTTTTTCTGGACGGCTTTTAGAAACCGTCGGTTGGGTTTAGGAAAGTAAGTGGGTGGATTCAGGGAAGGAAGAGGGTGGGTCAGTCGATTGGCCGGTCGCCTAATCAATCATTCAGTCCTTCAGTCAGTCAGATGGACGGTCGTCCAACAGCGGCCTCTGGTCGGTTTAAGCGAGAACAGCACGGGTGCAAACGGCGCCTGCGAGAGACATTCGAGATATGAAAAATTGCACAAGCAGCCTCTCGTGGACTCGCGAAAAACAAAAACGGCAAAAATACGTACCTCCGGGGACGTATTTTCGCGGCCTCCAGAAACATCCGCGGGACTGTTGTCTCAAGCTCCATCAGGTTGGATGGAAGCGACGGTGTACAGCCATTTTCAGATCTCTCCAGAGATCTTCAATAGGATTTATATCTGGGCTCTGGCTGGACATTCACCAAGTTGCTGTGAAGCCACTCCATTTATTTTATGTTCTCATTGCCTATTTATGTCTGGCTTATGTTGTGCTCTTTCGGATTTAGATTTTGTTTCTGAAATCTCCGTTGTTTCTGAATTTGTTGCTGAAATTTTTACTATCTATGAAAAAATTAAGAGGCATCATTTATTATTATCAAAGTTGTAAACAGCGAAATAGTTTTGCAAAGCATGATACAATTATATATATTTCTCATTCTTTAAAAATTTATGCAAAATTCATTTCATATAGATAGATTCCTACTGTCGCCTTTGATAAATTGTCTACATTCCTGCTGAATAAATCTAATAACCCCGAACAATTGAACTGCACTTTATGTAGAACTTTTGTGCACTTTATGGTGTTGTTTGAATGTGTGAGTGAGAGTGTGTGTATTTGCATAATTCAAGCATTTAGATTCTGCATCTCATATTAATATTATGGCTGCATAACACTGGAAAAAATGTGACATGGGATTATTGTATTATTAGTATTAGGAAATAACAATATTTCTTACAATAAAACATTTCCCTAGAAAAAAATTACGTTTTTATTAGATATTTATTTAATGATAAAAATATAGGTTAAATATATTTGTCAGCTCCAATTAATTGTGATTCAGACCCGAAAAAATGGTATCAAGGTCCAAATTTAGTCTTTAAAACACTATGAATGAACAAAACCTCAGGAGATTCTATCTGATTGGCTGTTGTCATTTTCCCTTGGTTGCGCTCTTTGTCTCGACTCCCCGCCATTAGTGTTTATAACCGTGTAGTCATTCGTAACAACTGCCATTAGAGGTTCTAAATACTGGGTTTTAAAGTAGGGCTGGGCGACTATGGCAAAAATGCAAACATCGATTTTTTTCCATATTGAACAATAACAATAAATTTCACATATAAGTTGGTAATGCTTCCAGCTTTAAAATTTAATAACCCAACAATGACTGATGGAACAAAAATTAGACGGTTCGTTTAATTACAATTTAAAATATTGTTTATTAACAAAAACACATTACACATTTGACCTTAAATTAAAACAAATAGTAAAATACATTTTAAAAGTACTAATCTGTTTAAGGTCTGGCATTACGAGGTAACTTAAATGCAAAACAAAAAGTATACACTACAACCTCCAGCAAGTCCAAACAAATTGTAAAACAGGCTTTTTTTTTTTGAGTGAAACTTTTTAGGTGATGGAATATGTTGGTGTGTTGCCAAACTTGGTTTTTTACAAACCATTGACATACTTTTTTCATACCAATTTTTTTTTTTTTCTTCTGTCAAATAAACATAACTGGGCCACTAACTCAAATCAACCACTCCACGGAAAATAATCATTTTTATTGGCTCTGCTGTAATTTCTATACCACGAACCTATATCAACATTTTTAATACAAGTCATTATTTTAAAGATTATGACTTGAGAATCTGATTTACCTCAGCACTGCAACTTTCATTGTCTAGATCTTACGCGCGGTGAGTTCAGGGCGGAATGAGTGCTTGAAATGAAATAGTGTCAAACTGGCACAGAAATATCAGCCTGATCTCACGAGAAAACGTAAGCAATTTACGTTTTGACAGTTTAGTGGCTAATTCGTACGAAATTCAGACTGGTTCAGTCGTACGAAATTGTATGATTTTAAAAAGGAGGCGTGGCACCTAACCCCACCCCTAAACCCAACCGTCATTGGCGGATGAGCAAATCGTACTAAATTGTACGAATTAGATCATACGAATTCGTACGAATTAGCCACTAAATCAAAAAGTTACGAATTGCTGTGAGATTGTGTTGGAAATATCATATAGGTTTTGCTAAATTGCTGGTCAAATGTAGGACTTTTTTTAAAGAAGCTATAAAAGGGTCGCGCATACTGCGGTTTGCGGTGACGAGAGACAACAATTCGGGATGCTGACCTATTTAAAGTAGGCTATAGGCTAGGCTTATAGCATATAATCATTTTGTATAAATAAGTTTATAAAAAATGTAGCCAATATATATATCACAGTTTTGTTGAGGCAACATTGCAGTGGAAGCATAATTAAGTTCTTATTTCCCTGAAGCGAACAAACATTGCACAGTTGTATAGCGGATGGGGACGCACAAAAATATACAATTCATTTTTTTTTTTTCGGAAAAAAATTTTGGAACGAATTTCGTTTGGTACAATTTGTATCAGTTTTGTATCTTAATGTATTTTTTTGTTAATCAATATCTAGAAAATAAACAAGAAGTAAGAACATTTGAGGTGAAGTCAGGACCTCAGGGTCCGCCATCCAAAACACAAAATGGTTAGTTAAATACAATAATAATATCAATAAATAAAAAGTGAAATATTCAGTTTCAAATAAGGTATTTTTATTAACTGTGTGATCAAAAATAAAGAGTAGCCTTTATTAAACTGCTTTCACTCTTGCGACAAAACCATTCATTGATCTGGCGTGAAATTAAATCGTTTTGAATAATATTTAATATTTTAGACAAAGTACTTTAAAGTTTGGCATAATCAATGATTGATCTTATCAACCCATGACCCACCCATAATTAAACATCATGTAGCCTTCTTTTTGATTACCTGACCCACGTACAGTATTAACAGCTTGCATCAGCGGAATTAACCAAGATCTATTAACGATCGGCAGCACCAGCAGTGGCGTATAACAGGATTTTATCTATCCCCAAAATCAAGAGAGTGACTCCATAGGGTAATGTGGAATTACACACACTTAATTATTACTTTAATGTGTAAAAGTTGAACAGCAAACAGCACAAAGTATAACTTATGTTTTAAATGTCCACGCTATATCAGTCATTGAATAAGGTCTATTGATTAAAAGGGTTACGGACAATGAATTGATCAGAGTAAACGTTAACATCCCTATTATATAGGCCTATGTTGTGTAATAGAAGTTATAAATGAATTACCAAACCGGCATATCGCTTGATTCTTTCAATCATCACGGCGGTAACAAAAAAAATCAGTTACCGTCACAGCCCTAGTTTGTCGCATATTACTGCTGTGTGACTGACTCTTAGATCAATATTGAGTAAAAATGTCCAGAGCTTATCATCGTTATGGAAATAAATTTTATCGCAATTCTAGTTTAAGTCACAATTATTAGCCCCCTTAAATTATTAGCCCCCCTTTTCCCCAATTTCTGTTTAAAGAACAGAAGATTTTTTCAACACATTTCTAACATAATAGTTTTAATAACTCATTTCTATTAACTGATTTATTTTATCTTCGCCATGATGGACAGTAAAATATATGTGACTAGATATTTCTTCTAGATATTTTCTACATATACTTCTATACAGCTTAAAGTGACATTTAAGGCTTAACTAGGTTAATTAGGTTAACTAGGCAGGTTAGGGTAATTAGGCAAGTTATTGTATAATGATGGTTTGTTCTGTAGAATATCGGAAAAATATAGCTTAAAGGGGCAAATAATTTTGACCTTAAAATGGTATTAAAAAAATTAAAAACTGCTTTTATTCTAGCCGAAATAAACAAATAAGACTTTCTCCAGAAGAAAAAATATTATCAGACATACTGTGAAAATTTCCTTGCTCTGTTCAACATAATTTGGGAAATATTTAAAAAAAGAAAACAAAATTCAAAGGGGGGCTAATAATTCTGACTTCAACTGTGTGTGATGTGGATGTTGATGTAATTATGTGATGAAGCCACTTGTGAACATTAAAGAAAGTCAAGTCAAGTTTATTTTCAGCTCTAGGTTCATCTTTGCGCCTCTCCAGCCAATAGGAGAACCAGCTGGGGAGGTGGGGGTAACGATAGTAAAGCCGCAACTGATTGGCCAAAAATTTAGATAAACAACCAATGCATAAAATAAATGTCCTTTAGAACATGTCTGCGATACTTTTATGGTAATTTGGCGATATATTGTGCAGTACCACTTTTTTAAAACAGATAAATCCACCCTCTGACCACAGAGAGAACTGTTTATCAGGCAACAGCATTTGGGCTATTGGTAGAAAAACCCAAAACTGACATACACACTACAGTTATAAAGTACATTAAAAAAGTTTGAATCTCCAGCAATGCCGAAAGCGCTCGATTCTCAGAGTATGAAATTGCTACCAATATTGTGTCTGGACTTCAAAGAATAGCAGTTAGAAATGCCTCACAACCATGGCAGCCATCTGTTAAAGAAGAGTTATTTAAAAAAAGAGAGAGAGGGAGAGAAGATGGTCTAGAGAGGAAGAGAGAAGGGAGGGTTATAGAGAGAAAAAAGGGAGAGAGAGAGAGAGAGAGAGTTAGAATAAATCCTTACCACAGAATGATTACGGCTCACAAGTCCTGCCTCTGATATGGAGTGCAGAAGGAGCCGGGATTACAACTACAGTAATCTGAGAACCGCAACTGCACTCTGCAGCCACAGACCAACACATCAGCTTCAACAAACTAAACGAGTCGCCTTTCAGCGGACGACGAGAAGAGAAATACATACTCCAGGGAACAAAAGAAGCTAAACAATCTGTTGGCTGGCGATCAACAGCCTGCTAAAACAAGAAAGCTCCACCTGTCGGCCTGTGCCACCTGTGTGCCCTCCCAACTGCCAGTTTTCGGAGTAATCCATTGTGCTTTTTAGCAGAATGAGGACCACGCTGAAAGCGCCCAACGGAAACAATTCAACAAGGTAAACAAAGTTCCCATTTAGACTTAGATGAGACTTTTGGAACTCTCGGAATGTCTCGGAACTCCGTGTTCTATTTGAGACTGAGCTTGTGATTTCTATTGACTGATCTACATTTGATTTTGGATGCAGATGAGACGCTGACACATTTTGGACCTGTCCAATGAGGGTTGAGACACATGTGTCCACTTAACCAGTGAGCGTCCCGGACAAGGAGCTCTATGCGCTCCTGCACCAGGACACTTGTGGACAGTCGCCTCCCGCCTGTCGTTTCTCCTCCGGCATCCGCTCTCCCTCCATCTCTCCTCCCCTCCCCTCCCTCCATCCGTCCCACCCTCCCCTCACGGAAGATGATGTGACCTTCTGCCAAACTGCTAGAGACCATGCCACTGTCACAGTGGGCTGTTCTGTCTACACTGAAATAGAATCAAACAAGAGCCACGAGAGAGAAAGAGAGAGAGAAAGGAGGGGGGGACGGGGGAAAAAAAGAAGAAGAAAAAAATCAGGACGAGTCACGGAGGAGAAAATGTGCTGTCGGGCGTCCGGGCTGGATGTGGTTTGCCAAAGCAGGTAACTGATCACCTTCACTTCAGCAAGGGGTTCTGCTGCGGGTGCATGCATGCACTTTCATTTACTCGTTTTTTTTAATTGCACACCTGTTAATTAGCGCGGAACTGTGTTTTAGTAGCAGCTTTGTGATGAATGCTAAGTGTGCTTGTGTTATAAATCCTCCTGAAGTGCACCCACAGGTTGTATCCAATAGTAAAGTTTCACAAGTGCGAGCGAAAGCAAACAGACCTGTAGGTTATCGCTGTGTATTGTCGCTCTATACCACAGGTATAGCACACAATGATCAATCACTTCTCGCGGCAGATGGAGCGCGCTTCCCCGTTTGAGGTCGCTGTGCTGGAATGTTAAAGCGGCAGGAATTGAATTCCGTTGAGAGGTGAACTGAGAGATCTTGGATAGGAAGCAATGACAGCTTTCAGTAATTACTGTTGGGAGCAGTTATTATGGAGCACACACTGACGCATTTGGGATTCGTCCCGCTGAAGCTGTGATAATGTGCCACTTTCGTATCGAGAAGAGGGTGCTTCATGAGAACAAGGTGGTTAATGGGAAGAGAGGTTATTTGGGATGGCTGGAAAAGGATGGCAAAAACCGATTGCAAGTAATGTTCAGGAAAAAAAGAGGAGGGAAAGTTAATCGCAACAGTGAGTGAATCAAAATTAGAAAGAGCCCAGCTAAAAATATGCTCTGGGGCAAACAAAAAAAAAAAACATTGTACAAGTTCTAATTACAACTCTTCTGTTATAAATCATGTTGAGAAATTAAAAACATTAGATAATTTTATGATGAATTAAAATCAATAAATCAATAATTATGCAAGGAATAGGTGTAAAAAAGTATTTCAGTGACATTCATCTGAAAAAAACTTATCATTTTGTATGATGACCTGATTGCCCTTGCGTCCTTGTTCTCCTTCTAATCAGTGCTATCAGAATAAAATCAGCTTTTTCAGTGTTTTATGAGCTGATGTCAATTTAATATAAGTAATAAGAGTGAACTTTTTGCCTCTGAGTAACTGAGTCTATATTTAATCTTATTGCATGAGTTCTGTATACGCAAGTTGGCTGGATTTAGATGTTTCTGTGGTGGCTTGGCACTGAATGTGTAGTGTGTACTATGAAGGGCACAGCGTGTAGGACAGTTACGTCAAGTGGCTGACTGTTACGTCAAGACTACGAGGTTTTCTTTCTGCATTCAGAACTTGACTGCAGACTTTTTGTGTCGCTCCGCATGAGCGTGTTTAGTGAATTCAAGTATTATTTTAGAAGAGATGTTGTTTTTGGACCAATTAAGAACCACTTACAGGTTGCTCGATTTTTCAAGGTTAACCTGCTGTATGTGTGCGGAAAAAATTAAATAATATATATATATATATATATATATATATATATATATATATATATAATATATATATATATATATATAATATATATATATATATATATATATATATTCATCTTTCTTAAGAGCTGTATTCCAAGCCTTTTTTTTAATAACTCCTTTCTTTAATAACATCGCTTGATAACCCTATATACAGTGTTCAGCATGATTGAGTACACCCTATTTTGAAATTGAAAATTTGTATCCATTTCTCAGTGAATATAGGCTGTATTTTGGTGCATCTAAACAAAACAGATTTATTAAACAGATATATTTAATCAAATAATATTTTAGTCACCATACATAATTGAAAGATAATACAATTAAATTCAAGTAAAATATTGCAATAAATTACAACCTGCAAAACCTTACTAAGTTTTTCACTTTTTTGCTTCTCTTGATTTTTCCTCTTTTTAACTTTGTATTTAATATTTTTCTATAACATATAAATTTGGCTGTAATAGTTTTTGGACCGTTATTGTAAGTTTTTTGTTAGATGAGCTCCAGATTTGGCTTCGGTACTGGCTAATCTAATGTATATGCACAAATATAATATTGTCTAGCTTCCTATTAAAAATATGAGTTTAAAGAGAGATTTGTGAGTGTACTTGTATATGCTGAGCACTGTAGGATATTTTAATTGTGTATATTATTAGAAATAACACATATGTACCCTTTAGGGGTAGATGAGGTACAAAGTCATCACAAAGTGATGAGGTAAAGTCACAATATTAACACTTTCAGCACTGTTTGTGAATGTCAAATATGCTGTAACAATGCTAGAGTGGTTTTCATTGCTCGATGGTTGCTAGTGTATTTTGGATGGTCGTTGGGTTGATGACTCTACATCTGGTTCAGGTTTGGTGTTTGTTCTCAATGTTGTGAAGTCTGACATACAAAATACTAAACAGAAATTTTTATATAATCAATAAAAAATAATATATATATATATGTTCTCAAATCTGGGTAGCTGATAGCAGTGCGATATTCTCCACTCTATTGTCCACATAGAGTGATAGCAGATCAATAAACACTACAGTTTGACAAATATTGCAGCTGTTGGACAACATAATGTACTTTTGAGGCATTTTTAGGCGAGAATGTAGTTGTTTCGATTGCAACGATGCAGCGCTATCCACATGATGGGGATAGAGACTGCATAATAAGACCTTAGAGAAGGAAAAACCCAATGTAATTTTAAACTACAGCTGATCAAATTATTATAAAATTGGTAAGTGACTTTCTAAGTTGATCTCGCTCTCTTTTATTTTGTAATGCTGTATTTATACCATAGTAATTGCAGTGTATGGAGCGTGAGATGGAACATATTGGGAATGTATGTATTTTGTGTTGGCCACTCTTTGTATAACCCTAAGTTACTTTTTGGTTGGCCATCTGTTTCTAATGAGTCTCTTGTTTTCGTTACTGCAGACTAGTTCAGTAAACATAAAGAAAGAAGAAATGCCTGCATGTGTTAAGCGTTTTTCCTTATCGCAAACACAACAGTAATCTGTTAGTGTTTGCATTGCTTTGCCTTTTTCGAGATTAATTATTGTGATCTCCCGATTGCAACAGAGAAATACTGGGAAATCTCTCTAGACTGATGACATTTCATGCCATTCAGCTTTATAACTTTAAAATGTCAGCAAAATCACCTGTTTTGTCTTGACTTTAGATATAACACAAGAGAATCATTCAAACACTAGCTCTGAAGTGACGTTGGTGAATTAGTAACAGTTTGTGCTATTCTGACGTCAGCTGCAGATGTGAATGAATATACACGATTATGTCGTTGAACTGTTGTATAAACGCAATATCACACTCATAGCAGTGCGATGTGGCTGTATATCAGCACTGGTGGAACACAAAGGCATTCGCGTGGGTTTCCTCCGGGTGCTCCGGTTTCCCCCACAGTCCAAAGACATGCGGTACAGGTGAATTGGGAAGGCTAACCTGTGCTAGATAAGTTGGCGGTTCATTCTGCTGTGGTGACCCCGGATTAATAAAGGGACTAAGCCGAAAAGAATGAATGAATGGTTTGCTTTATATTTTGGGGAAGCATGCAAATGTAGTGCAAACCGATGAGGTTTTAAAAAAACAGCTTACTAACTATTTGAAAACAGTTATTATTTAGATGTTTATTAAAATCATTCAAAAAATTAATCAGCTGCCTAATGGAAGACATTTTAGAATGATTCAAAAAGCTTTTTGCTTGCTAAACATGATAAACTTTCAGTCAGTTAACATAAGGAATGTTGTGATGTGTACAAGAGGTTCTTCTTCAATTTCAGATCATGTAGATGATTTATAAATTGGTGCATCAAATCTGATACAGTGACAGAAAGAATCCTGAGATACAAAAATGATCTTTCCAAAAAAAGAGAGATGATGATCAGAGGAAGAGCTTGGGAAAGTTGAGCCAAGACATGGAGAGAGCGAGTGTGTGTCGGTTCTCAGATGCCCATGTCAGAGTGTGTGTGTGTGTGTGTGTGTGTGTGTGTGTGTCCACCCTGGTGTGTAGTGGACATTTCAGTGCGCTGCGGAGCCAGCGGACCCTGGGATCAATGCATCTGTTCTCTGCTTACACAAAACACTAGCAGCACAGAGCTGACTGTCAATACTCACAATGCAACACTGACTCCAATAGATTCTGCACATAAACAAGCCTCTTACTCTGAGAATTAATTGTGCCATCACACTAAACTGTTTCCTGAAACTTAAGCATGGCTGAACTAAGAATACAATGCACTGACTTAAAATAGCTTTTTTAAATGCAAATAAAGTGAACTGATGTATGCAGAATGATGATGTATGCAGAATTGCAGTTCATGTTTAAAGAATTACAATGAATTCAAAGAAATTATCTGACATGTGTAACGTTTAACTAAAAAAATTAACTTTTTTGTCTTAGATAAAATTGAATAAAACATGAAGTTTGACAACTGATTGACAAATAATGCAGACAGACATAAAGAACTTACTTGCTTGCTTGCTTGCTTACTTATTTATTTGTTATTTATGACTATATATGACTTATACTAGGGTATATTTAGCCAATAAAAAAACTGAACTGAAAATGAAACTAATTGAAATACAAATATTAAATGTAATATAATTTATATTAAATTGAAATACTACTTGCATTAAAAAATAATAATAATATATAATAATAATAATAATAATAACAACAACAACAACACACAACAACAACACAACAACAACATAATAATAATAATGATTCATAAATAATTATACAAACTAAATATTATTATTCTTTATAATAATAATGATAATATTTAATAACAATAATAATAATATAATAATTAATAAGTAATAACAAAAACAAAATATTATTATTATTATTAATAATAATAATAATAATATAGCGATTGATAAAAAATAATATTAAAATAATAATAATAACAATAATGATTCATAAATAATAATAATACAAATAATAATAATTAATAATAATAATAATTTATTATAATAATAACAACAATTTATAATAACAATAATAATAATAATAATAAATAACAATTAATAAATAATATTAACAACACAACAATTTATAATAATAGCAATAATGATTAATGAAAAATGTTAATCATAATATTAATAACGGTCAATAAATAATAATAATAATATAATAATAATAATAATAATAATAATAATAATAACAACAACAACAACAACAACAACAACAACAACAACAACAACAACTTATAATAATAACAATATTGGTTAATGAAAAATTTTAATATAATAATAATAACGGTCAATAAATAATAATAATAATAATAATAATAATAATATAATAATAATAAAAACAACAATTTATAATAATAACAATAATGGTTAATTAATAATAATAACAATAATAAAAACTATTTATAATAATAAAATAATGATGATGAACAATAAATAATAATAATAATAATAATATATATATATATATATATATATATATATATATTATATATATAATATATATATATATATATATATATATATATATATATATATATATATATATTAATTAAATTCTTTTTTATACTAAAATTACCTAAACTGAAATGACATTTTAAATGCATGTCAAGGACATAATATATAATATAAAAGTATTATTACATATAATGTTCTCTAAAATACAAAATGATACATACATAAACATACGGTTGTCCAAAGCAAACAGGTCAGATGAGCAGTCTAACAGACATTTCTAAACAGATGCAGTCTTAATCCTACTGCAGCCGGGCAAACATCCACTCTACCCATACTCCTAAAGGTATCACACTAGATGTGCACCAAATATATTTATGTAATAAAAACACACCCAAAGAGTGTAATGCTACACACCGCCGGTGAACAAAGCAGCGGCGGGACTGAAACATTTCAGCAGTGGATGTGAGGAATTACATTACATTCATTATGTTGTCTGAAATGCCACCGAACGCCATTCACCCTTTGCAACGTGACACATGGAGTAAATGAATTACACAGGGGCAGTAAAGCTGGTCTTACTGCCAGTGTAATGAATAGATGTGGTTTTATGAAGATGAGATTGTACGCAGTAATGACAAGCAGTAAATTCAATGACCATTTAAGTTAAGACTATGTCAGCTAACCTAAAATCGTGTCTTCTTTAACTCACTAGTGTCTTTCTTTCAAGGAGATTTTTAGCAGCAATGTTGGTTGATCCATGCCTTATGGCCCGTTTCCACTGAGTGGTACAGTACGGTACAGTACAGTTGGTACGGATCACCTACTTGTGTATAAATGTTCATTACTAACCTTTCTATGAACAGGATTACATTATAACTGCTGATCATGCAAAATACTGTAACGTCTGCAATTACATTAAACAAATAAATAAATAAATAAATATATAAATAAATAAATAAATAAACAAACAAATAAATAACAAACAACAAACAAACAAACAAACAAACAAACAAACAAATAAATAAATAAATAAATAAATAAATAAATGAATAAATAAATAAATGCAACATATATGAACACATACAGCATCTTACAGTCTCTGATATATACCAATTACAGAAAAACTACTCACAGCATACATTTAGTCCTTATTTTTTGTTCAAAAAACAACATGCAACATACTGTATAGCCTACAGTCAGTGCAAACCTCTCACCTGTGTCTTTAATCTTCTCCAGCACATGTAACCTCTTGTTAAAAAGTCATTCCATCATTCGAGTTCATAATAGTTCAAAAGACCATGATAACAGTTAAGATGGCAGTTTGTTCACCTTTTAGGTTGCTGAAAGTATCATTCGCTCTTTTGTTTTTTTCCGGCTTCTCCTTGTTTTTTGTGCTTAATTCTTGTAATAATGGGTTTTAACCACAGCGGTTCAAACTGTAGTACTGCCGAGTGACTAAAAAGTGATCAGCATGATGGTAAAAAAACTGTACATTCTAGTCAACCATTTTCTGCAATCTTATACCAAAAACGCATGTAAGGGCAGTATTAATAGCTCAAAATGTGGGAGAGCGTTGTTATTATGTGATTATATTGTATTGCAATATGGATTTCACAAATATTTGATAATGAAATGATTTAATGACAATAATTCTCTATGGTTTACAACTGAATTAGCTATAATAACCAGCTTGTACCCAGCTTAAACTAAAAATAAAGTTACCAGAGGTAGAAGGAGAGACAGGGGAGGAAGAGACAAAGAGAGTTAGTAGGCCTCAAAGAGACAGAGAAGATAGACTGACAGATCAGAAGAGGAGCAGAGCAGGAAAAGAAACAGCCCAGGAAAAGAGACAAGCAAAGTTTACCAGCTATTTTGTCTCTTTCTTGACCATGTGACCAAAGCTCAAATACTTGAGACATACAAACTGATCAATCAACATGTGACCACAACGTAAAACCCGTAAAGTCCACACACCAGGCCCTGATCTAATCAGTATCTGCCTTTGGAATTTGTGTGAGCCTTCTGTGGTGAAAAAAGACAAATGATAATTTAGACTCTTACACTCTCTCGTTTGTCTGTTTCTGAAAGGATCGGATGTCAGAAGCACTTCAATAATCAGGCACACGTTATTATCATCAGCTTAAGAATAAGTTTGAATAAGAATATACATAAGAATAAGAAATAAGTTTGTTATTTCAAATTTAGACGCGCGGAGCGCATGCGAGAAAGCGAAACCACTCACACTTTAGACTGCCTTGTAAACAACTACGGGGTACAGGGTAGATTCTGCTCTTCTTCTTGCTTTGTGGCTGTTCATCAAGATGACGACAAGGTTTGTTTAAGCTCGGGTCCACCATGGCTCGTTATATATGCATATATTATTTACGGTGTAATGTCTTGGCCATGTATATAAAAATTGCGCGTCATTTGTTTTCATTCTCCTTGCTTGTGCACGAGCTAGTGACGTACCTCTGTAAACCAGCATCGTTCAGCTGCACTGTCTTGATTCATCTTTTGGTACCCTTTTGTTGTGTTAGGTAACCTTTCGAAAGGGTACCCAAAAAGTGGTACGTACGGTTAGGTTTTGGTACCTTTGACAGTGGAAAGCCATAAAAGCGTACCGTACTATTCAGTGGAAACGGACCATTATTTTCCACATATTTGTATAAATATAGAATCAAACAATTGCTTTTTTATTGCTTTTCAATTGAGTTGTTTTAAAAGTTTTCTACGGTCAGTGAGAGAGTTCAGAAAACACATGCATATGGAAAAAAACAAAAAGAATTTGAGAAAACCTCTTCAGTTTGTCAGACATGTGCGTGTTAATTCTTGTAACGAATGCAGAAATATGCTACAAATAGTGCAGACCACAAAGAATATGTGTTGGGGGGACTCCAAAAAGTGACAACCCGGCTGCTTCCTGTTTAGAGTCAGCAATGTTGTCAAATATTTTTGCTTATTTTAACATCCTGGTCATGTGGTTCCTTGTTATGTGTATATTCTTAGCCTTATAATCTGACCTATTGCACACTTAACAGTAACTTGGGAGAGACAGAACCTGCGGGCAGTTTTTGCTATTTGGTCTGCATAGAATTTGTAAAAAACCTGCAGATTATGCATGCGAACGGATTTTGGAGAGAAATTGTAACCTAAAAACTTAATATATGAAAATAAAATTATAACCTTTTAATTTTACTTTAATGTTATTTAATATGCAAATCCAATTAGAATCCACTTATGTGATAAAGCAAGTCCTCATATATCCTCTAACTAAAAGGCGAAAAATATTAATTTATAAACTGTGTTGTAAGAGAATCATTTTCATATTAGTCAATAATATTACTGAAATTAATTTAGAGTAATATAAATTTACACACATTTACACAAGTAAATAAACAGACTTAGCGATGGGCTTGAAGTCTGCGGAAAATCTGTGGATTTCTGCGTGCAGAGATTCATGTGGGCCTTACAATAACCCTTTACCTGGCATTGTAACTGCCTGTTTGACCTTTGTTGTCCTTTATACTGTCAGTTATCATTTAAAAAAACTCACATTCAGTTTTGAGTGGTGGTGAGGGACAATTTAACCAAAGAAATTAGTCAAAAATGTGGAAGTGAAAGTTAGTGTTAAATAAACTGTAATAAATGATGTGGTCTTTGTAACATTTCAGCTGTGGTCTGCACTATTTGCAGTGTGTTTCATGTGTTTTGTGTCTGTTGTCAAATTGAAGGTGCTTGTTAATGTTTTTCTATTTACACATTTTTCTTAAACTCGCAATGAGTTTGAGCTCTCTCGGCCACCATAGTTTTAGGTCAAATATGGACAAATCCAACTGTTAAGATGAGCTGTATGGAAGAGACCAAAAACACTTGTAAACCAGTGTTTTCATTCTATTGTAAATCTGTGTAGAAAAGAGATAGTTCACATAAAAATGAAAATGACCTCATCATTTTTTCTCTCCCTCATGTAGTTTTATACAAGTTTCATTCTTCTGTTGAACACAAAAGAAGATATTTGAAGAATGCTGGTTTCTGTCACCCATTGACCTCATTACTAGGAGCAAAAAATACTATGGAAGTCAATGGGGATCAGTAACAAAATATCTTCTTTTGTGTTGAACAAAACAGATTGGAACAAGTGAAGGGTGAGTAAATGATGACAGATGTTTCATTTTTGGGTGAACAGTCCCTTTATGCCCTGACATACAAATCCTAAAGCAAAGTGATGTGGTATTATTTTGAACAAAATCAGGTTAAGTCAGGGCTGTTCCTTTAAGACGGTTGTGCTGTCCAGTGCTTTAGATGAGTGACTGGTGCCTGATAAGATCTGTCTCTCAGCACTGCATTACACATACAGGACAATGCCTCGTCAGCAAGAAATTACATTACAGAGTTGATCAGATTAATGAAACGTTTAAATGACTTTAAATGGATGGATGGATGGATGGATGGATAGATGTATAAACAGATAGATGGATGGAGTGATGGATGGATGGATGGATGGATGGATGGATGGATGGATGGATGGATGGACGGGAAGGTGGAGGGATGGACGGATGGATAGATGGAAAGACAGATAAATAGATTTATGGATGGATGGATGGATGTAAAGACAGCTGGACAAATTGATGGATGGATGGATGGATGGACAGATGGATGGATAGACTGATGGACAGATAGATAGATGGATAGATAAATAGATGGATTGGATGGATGGATGAATGAATGGATGGACAGATGAACGGATGGATGGAGGGAGGGAGGGGAGGGAGGGAGGGAGGGAGGGAGGGAGGGAGGGAGGGATGCATGGATGGATGGATGGATTGGATGGATGGATGGATAGACAGACAGACGGATGGATAGATTGAATAGATAGATGGATAGAGGAAAAGTGAATGGATAGATGGATGGAAAGAAAGATGGGTCGACAAACAGATAGATGGATGGATGGAGGATGGATGGAGGGATGGATAGAGAGATGGATGGATAGATGGATTGATAGACAGATGGATAGACAGAAAAAAACAGATGGACAGATTGACGGACGGATGAACCTACAGATGGACGGAGGGATGAACGAATAGATGAACGGATGGATGGACAGACGAACAGACAGGATTAATGGGTTGATGAATGGACAGACAGACGGACAGATAGACAAATAGATAGATAGATAGATAGATAGATAGATAGATAGATAGATAGATAGATAGATAGATAGATAGATAGATAGATAGATAGATAGATAGATAGATAGATAGATAGATAGATAGATAGATAGATAGATAGATAGATAGATAGATAGATAGATAGATAGATAGATAGATAGATAGATAGATAGATAACTGGATGGATGGAAAAACAGATAGATGGATGGATAGCCAGATAGATAGATGGACAGATAGAGAGACAGACAGATAGATGGATAGATAAAACAGTGGATGAATAGATTACCCAGCCACAAGTGGTTGAAAATGTTGTAAGCCAGTAGCCATTGATCTCCATATTCTTTTTTCCTAATATGACATCAGTGGTTATTATTTTTAGGTGGACTACCCCTTTAAATAAAAAATGAGAGAGGTTAGTGATGCAAACGAGTTAGAACTCAACAAGATTACATGACAGTGTGACACACCCCTGTGGGACAGATGAAAACGCAGAGCTTGCAGGACTGATCCAAGGTCCTGTAGGGGAAATTGGACATTTGTTAAGCAACAAGCTCCCATTGGCACAGAATCTGTCAATCAGTGTAAGTCCTTTGAGAAACGGGCGGGAAATGAATGTTCTCCTTCAACTGCAGGTGAATCTGATTATTCACTCTCTCTCTCTCTCTCTCATATGCAAAAGTGTGTGAAGCGGGGAACCTCTTTTGGCACTTAGGTGTTACTTTCAACAAGACACGTGCATGTATTTGTATTCAGAATGCAATCCAAGTGCACCTTGTCCACTATAATGTCCTCTGGCGAAGAAGAAAGAGAAAGCTACAGGATGCAAGAAAAACCACAGCAAAAAACCTGTGCAACAACTCTTACCATCTGTAGTACTGTGTGCACTATTTTTCATTATTAACAATACATGCTTTTATTGGTTGTTTCACATGACATCATTGTTGAAGCACAAAATTAGGATGGAGAGCAGGAAGTGATTCTTCTACATAGGAATCACTATCAGAACATCAAAATGTTTACGGTTTATGTTGTTTATAATTGGTTAAATCTGCCAAAATAAGAAATGGCGAACAGCTTTTATAGACTTCCAAAAGTTTTAGCTCATAAAGGGGGGAAAGTTCAAGAAACTGGCTGAAAAACGGAAGAAAAGGTGGCATGTAATAAACATTTTTTCAATACATCCACATGTACAAAATGTTTTGAATGCGATAATTCATTTGACAGCACTAATTAAGATTATATACAGGTCTAGCAATGTGTATAAATATTTTAATGTATTATATAAAAATCAGATTCAAACACCAACACACTTATACAAAATCCAGGAGAATATAAAGAATGCACCCTGCCATGTAATCGCTGCAATAAAATCTCCGTCTTGTTTGTAATAATCCAATCCTTTACTGGCATTTCGGTGGAATAAACAACCATAACGTGAACATCGAGATGCGCAGCAGCATTTGTTGATGGGAAGTTCATCGACAGAACAAAAAAGAAATCCAACCCTTGCACTGTTAGCCCTTACAAAAATAAACAAATAAATAATAATGTAGACTACGCGTCCACACTTTTGTATGCTTTCATCTGTTATTTTGTGATGTCTGGAAGATATCCGCATGAGGGAAAAACTTTAGTAATTTAATATTGAATACATTTACTAAGCATGCAGTAAAATGTATAATGTGTACAACTCTTGTAATGAATGCTACAGAATACTGTAGTATAGTAAACTGATAAACTGTAATAAATACTATATCATTAGTGTAAACTGTGGTGCATTGTGATTATAGAGTAGAAAACTGAAGCCTATTGAATATTTATGATTAAATGCACTACACACTGATGACTCATAGACATGATCATGTGGCTTGATGTTACTTTCAATATAATATATCTGACTATATTTATTAAATTAAATATTAAACAGATTGAGTAAGTACACTGTAAAGGTAACCTGTCTTTTTTTGCGTTTTATATTTGTTTTAACACCAAAAAAATGTTTAATGTACTTGTGGTTGTCAGAATATGTTTAGATTTGTTAGATTATAATAATTAATTATAATTATAATAATAATAATAATAATCAGCTGCCCCACTTTTTAGGGTATATTCAGACTTTTAATGACATTTTGGAAGCATTAAAGTGAAAGTTCACTAAGAAATGACAGTTCTGAAAGGTTACTCACACTAATGTTGATCTGAAGTGGGATTATTATTTCTTACTTCTGAGGAACATTAATGTGGACGTTTTGGAAAATTCGTCTTTATAATGAAAGTGAGATGAACTTCTATTCTGAAATAATTGATATAGTACTTATAACTCTTTTTATCTGTTTCAATTATTTGTTTGTTTTTTAGCTTTATCTTTTTAGTTACACTTATTTCAACAGGGGGCAACACGGTGGCTCAGCGCTTAGCACTGTCACCTCACAGCAAGAAGGTTGCTGGTTTGAGTCCCAGTTTCCCTCATAGTCCTAAGGCATGTGCTAGAGGTGAATTGAATAAACTAAATTGCCTGTAGTGTATGTGTGGGTGTTTCCCAGTGCTGGGTTGTGGCTGGAAAGGGATATGCTGCATAAAAAAAACATATGCTGTATAAGTTGGCGGTTCATTCCGCTGTGGTGACCCTTGATGAATAAAGGGACTTGATGAATAAAGGGAAGCCGAAGGAAATGAATCATTTCAGCAGGCCTACTTGCACTATATGAAATATTACAGGCAGCTGCCAAAGCTAAAATGTCCAATTCTTATTGTCATTCAGTTGATGTTTTTCATGTGTTATTTATTTTACTTTTTATTGCTATTAAACCTCGTTTTTACTAACCAAGACAAAACCATGTGGTGCACATTGATACCCTTGTAACTTCAATACATATATAAGCACATTTAGAAAAACGTTTTGTTTCTGATTTACAGAAGTCATATAGATTTGTAATGACATGAAGATGAGTAAATCCTGACAGAATTTTCATTTAAATTAGTATATTATTAGTAGCCTTAATGTACATACATGCTGTACCTAATGGGTGCCTATTCATTCATTCATTCATTTTCCTTCTGTTTAGTCTCTTACTTATCAGGGGTTGCCGCAGTGGAATAAACCGCCAACTTTTCCTGCAGATGTTTTACACATGCAGCGGATGCCCTTCCAGCCGCAACCCAGTACTGGGAAACATTCCATACACACACACACACACACACACACATACACTACCAATTTAGATTATTTAATTCACCTATAGTGCATGTCTTTTGACTGTGGGGGAAACCAGAGCACCCACACGAACATGGGAAGAACATGCAAACTCCACACAGAAATGCCAACTGGCCCAGCCAGGACTCGAACCAGCGACTTTCTCGCTGTGAGGGGACAGTGATAAACCACTGTGCCACCTCTAATGTGTGCCTATTTGTACCTAAAATATACTGTATATAGTAGTATACACAGTAGTACCTAAAAGTGACTATTAAATCATATAAGTACATAAAGCATGCATATTAAATATGCATATTGGGTGCATAGTACCCAAATGTTTGTTAATAACCTAAATATGCATAATAGTATGAAAGGCACCATAATAAATCTGCATATTAGTGATTTTTTTCATTGTACAACAACTTTTCACTCAAAAAAAAAAAAAAAATTCCTCATTCCTCATCATTTCTTCACATTCAAGTGATTTTAAACGTTTATCAATTTCTTTCTTCTACTGAATACAAAAAAAAGATATTCTGAAGAAGGCCGGAAACCAGTAACCATTGACTTCTACTGTAGGAACGAAAATAAATACCATGGAAATCAATAATTGCTTTTTAATCCCCCAATTTTTTTCTATATATCTTCCTTTGTGCTCCATAGAATAAACAAAACCCCAAAAAGCTTCTTAAAAAGTGGAAAATCAGTAAATGATAACAGAATAGAATATTTGGGTGAACTATCCCTTTAACAGATTTGTTATAAAGCATAAATGAATATATGTGTAGAAAATATAGGAGCATTAGGTATTATATTATGGAAAAATCTGAAAATGTTCACACTGCAGATGCTGTAAGAAGCCATGTCTCTTCCATGTGCAAAAGGTCAAAGAAAGTTACTACGTTTTCAGTCCACGAGGCAGATTACAAAGCAAAGTGTTATGTTTATACAGGGATTATTGTGTGAGAGTGGCAGTGCGAGCTGGAGAAAGAGAAGTGAGGAGAGCAGATATGCCACTGTTAAAGCAGTCAGATGACATCTGGATGCCACAACCTCAGCTTTAAGGCCATCTTATCATGATCCGGCACTCCAAATAGCCACCCACCCACACACACATACCACACACAAACTCACATTACATCTATGCATACAACCAAAGCCAGAACATGCTTTTTCTGTGCACCATAACCCAACATGCACTGCAGTTGACCGTTAACAGAGGTGCCATCCAAGATATATGGAGTTCACAGCTACATGTGTCAAGTAAAATGGATCGTTGCCCCTGCAACACATTTTCAATTCCAGCGTAATCTGCTGCCTTTCAGATGTTATTACAGTTAAACAGCCTGGAAAAAAATCCTCACTCTCACGCAAAAACAGAGCAGCGAAAGAAAAAAAAAAAAGCAAAGAGAGAAAGAAAATCGGCTTGTAGTGGTAAGAAGGCTGACAGTGAGTGAGAAATGTGTTTGGGGGAAAGGATCTTGATGGATGGACTCTTTGCATCCTTCTAGGACTCTGGGTTAATAGAGATCTTCACAGAATGTCCTAGGCGCTGGTCCAGGACCAGATTCTCGACTTTTCTGATGCTGGAGATTAATGCTGATGAGAGAACATGGGAGGGATGCTCTTATCTTTTCATACTTGTATTGATAACATTTACATTATACAAGAATAGACAAGCGTGGTTTTGAATCTGAAACCATGCTGTATAATGCTTGACTGACTTCTTCTGTTCGAAGTTTGATGATTTTCTTGGAGTCTTCTATAAGTTTAGATTTTTTACACAAAATTTGATTTAATATTCATTCATTATTTTATTTTCAGCTTAGTCCCTTTATTAATCAGGGGTCGCCACAGCGGAATGAACGGCTAACTTATCCAGCATATGTTTTTACACAGCGTTTGATTTAATATGTAAAATATTCTTTAAGTAATGCAAATTATTTCAATAATAGTAGTTATTATTACTTTCAAAATGATATCTTGCCTTTAAATTAATTTAATCTGTCCTGCAAATGTGATTTTAAAAACACAAGAAGCATATTATTAAAGTTTTAATGTTCAATTTTTATTGTAAAAATATAGTTGATAGGCAGCACTGTAGCTCAGTGGTTAGCCCTGTCGTCCCACAGCAAGAAGGTAGCTGGTTTGAGCCTCAGCTGGGTAAGCTGCAGTTGTTTGCATGTTCTCCCCCATGTTGGCGTGGGTTTCCTCCGGGTGATCCGGTTTCCCCCACAGTCCAAAGACATGCGCTATAGGTGAATTAAATAAACTCGATTGGCCATAGTGTGTGTGTGTGTGTGTGTGTGTGTTGTGTGTGTGTGTGTGTGTGTGTGTGTGTGTGTGAATTAACGTGTATGGGTGTTTCCCAGTTCTAAGTTGCAGCTGGAAGGGCATCTGCTGTGTAAAACATATGCTGGAATGGCGTAAAACATATGCTAGTTGGCGGTTCATTTCGCTGTATAACCTCTGATGAATAAAGGGACTAAGCTGAAGGAAATGAATGAATAAATGAATTACTTTCAAGATGATAACTTCATGCTTTTTGGTTAATAAATCTGGGATGTAAAAATAATGATGCACTGTGACGCAAAAAATGTGATTTTAAACACCCTGGAAGCATATTAGTGATAAAGTTAAGTGTTAAGTAAAATTTTTAAAATGTTAAAATGTGGGTGAAATCATCACTAAAAACCAAATACAGTTAACTTCATTCATTCATTCATTCATTTTCTTTTTGGCTTAGTCCCTTTATTAATCAGGGGTCGCCACAGCGGAATGAACCGCCAACTTATCCAGCACATGTTTTACGCAGCGGATGCCCTTCCAGCCACAACCCATCTCTGGGAAACATCCATACATTCACTCACACTCATACACTACAGGCAGTTTAGCCTCCCCAATTCACCTATACCGCATGTCTTGCAAGAGTCTCGCAATAACGCCGATAACAGCCTACCACTAATTTAAATACAAGAATTTTGTCCATATGTGTGTATATGTATATAGTTTTATATATATGTGGGTTGGAACGGTGGCTCAGTGGTCAGCACTGTCGCCTCACAGCAAGAAGGTTGCTGGTTTGAGTCTCGGCTGGGCCAGGTGGCAGTTCTGTTTGAAGTTTGCATGTTCTTCCAGTGTTCGCGTGGCATTTTCAGTAGGTGAATTAGTTAAACTCAATTGTCTGTAGCGTATGTGTGTGAATGCAAGAGTGTATGGGTGTTTCCTAGTATTGGGTTGTGGCTGGAAGGGCATGCTCTGCGTAAAACATATGCCAGAATAGTTGGCGGTTCATTCCACTGTGGCAACCGCTGATAAATAAGGGACTAAGCCAAAGGAAAATGAATGAATAATATATTATAGTTTATTGGAAATAGTTTTCATGCCCTTTTAAAAGTTTTTAATGAGCTTTTGAAATGTTGCAGTTAACCAAATGGTCCTGCGGTGTATCCAATGAATATTTGGAAGTACACATATTCCATGTGGTCTCTCAATTAGAAGTATCATAAAAAATGCATGCGCAATAATTAGAAAATGTTGTTCAGACATGGAGTATAGCATGTCACACCCCAGGACACTTCAGCGATTGTCATGTCAGTGAGTACCCATGTAAGCATGAACTAGTGATTTATTATTTATTAGCGGATGTCAAGAGTGTAATTAAGAGGGAAAATGGATAGCCACCGCGTTTCTTAGACACATACGTCAAACTAAACACTCAAAGTGACTCTTAAGTCCGTGAATATAAGTTGGTAGTGTTGCAGTTAGAAATCTTCCATCTGTCCTGCACGATCCATCAAAACGAGGAGCTTGAGTGCTCATAAATATGATTTATGACTTGTGTACAGTACAATAAACAGGACAAAACATGCTGTATACTTGCAATGAAACTAGAAATGTCCAAGAGATTGAACGTTGACTCATTTGGCATGCACCGATACAATCTACCAACCACTCAATGCACCTTAGAACCGCATAGCAACACCCTGGCAACCATCCACAAATGCTTAGTATTGCTTTGGCTCGCACAAGCAAACGCCACTCATATTTTGTATGGATAATGTAAAAATCTAGTTGCAATTACATTTCGGTATCTGCCGATACAGATCAAGGTCAACCCTCTATTTTAATCTGGATCTTCTGAACAAAAAAAACGTCATCTCAAAAAAGAAAAAAAGATTAATTTCCTTTTGATGCAGCACAATCTGGCTGTAGGAAAAGTTCTAGAAGGCTGTTGGATGTTGGCTCAGTCACCTTGTGAAGCATTTGATTACCTGCAGCAGCTCTCAGAATCAGTCAGTGTCATGTTAAGCCAGCACGACTGCTGCATGACTGTGCTTTAATGAGTCTTAATGGCTCTTTAATGGCTCGTTAAGCCACAGTCATGCAGCAGCCTTAATGAGCACCCTATGAGCACGTGCACATGCTAAAATACACTGTCAAACACAATACCACAGAGAGCAGAGAGTCAGCACAACTCTCTAGGCCTGTCGTGTGTCGTGACACATAATGTGCTTTATAGCTGGATCATTTAACCCTGAGTTAACATAACTGTGGGTTACCTTGAGCAGTCTCTGCTCACACACAATCCAGGGCTAGTACTGCAAGAGCTTTATATGGCCATTCGTTCATTTTCTGAACACACACAAACATATTTTAGATGAAATCCGCTCTTTTATCCCTCATAGACTGCAACAAGACATTCAGAGATTCACCAAAAACATTGCCGAAACACTCCATGTGACTTCAGTGGTTCAACTATAATCATACAAAGCTTCAAGAACACTTTTTCTGTGGCAAAACAAAACTGTAAATATGAATTTGCTCT
Organism: Danio aesculapii; assembly: GCF_903798145.1. Lineage (NCBI taxonomy): Eukaryota > Metazoa > Chordata > Actinopteri > Cypriniformes > Danionidae > Danio > Danio aesculapii. The sequence goes on along the minus strand of NC_079437.1, from coordinate 17,807,077 downwards.
TCTCTCCAGTGTCAGGTCAGGGTGCATGTTTAATACAGGCAATGCAAGTCAGCAGCGTAATATGCAAGAGTCTTATTGCTCGTCGTAAACATGCACCCAGTCTGACATGGAAGGCATAGCATTTTACAGATTTTTTCGGTGCACAAAAAGCTGTATATGATTACATGATGATTGAAAAACTGGAGTAACTAGTGAAGGGTGTATTTGTAACATTTTAAACACTTTTGTGAATCATTAAGGCTGGACACACCAAGTTGATTGTCGGTCATTGGGCAGTGTCGGGTCGACAATAAGCATCTGTCAGGCTAGTTTGTTTTACCTCAGAGGGAATTTGACCAATTCAGCATTTGCAATCTTGGCGGTCAGTGAAAGAGATCGTTCTGATTAACTGTTCAGCTATGAATCAGAGCACAAGAACAAAAACTAAAGTGACAAAACTAGTAAACAACGGAAGTCAAGAAGGATCCTAGACTTCGGAGGTCATTTGGTCACATTTCAAGGTCATTGTTAAACATTTTAAATATAATCCCATTAAAAATTCCCATTAGAGATCCCTCACATGCATTTCTAAAGTGTATAGCTTTGTGGAAAGCGTTTTCATCCTTCCCTGATTCCCTGAACTCGTTTTCACATTCATTCACACCATTTGGAGCCTTTGATATGTCAAAGGGAAGTATTTTCCAAGTCCACTTCCCATCACGTTGCGATGCTGACCAATTCCTCATAATGGTACAGTGACATTTAAAGATATACTCCTTCCCATAAGCACACATCCTCTGGAGATGATTATCATATTTGCACAAGGGAATTCCTCAGTGGTGAGTCAAGAAATACCGTGAAAATGTTGCGTTGTTTATGGTTTGTATGTGTGCAGCACTAGTTTCCAATTTCCCTTTGTGGAACTATAATACAGATACTGCCACCTGCTGGTATGGAGAGATCATACATTCTCATTTCACGTTGGTGTCGTCCATTTGGTGTGTTCACATACAGCTTTTTTGGACGTGACGAACTAGATGCAGCCAACGTGAAGCGACAACACAGTCAGTTTTCAGCCTGTATTTCTTTGATGTTGACATGCTGTGTCTCTGACATTAGTCTCAAACTAGTGATTCTGAGCATGTACCAACCTACCAAAATCATGGGGCCTCAGGAAATGAGGCTGTGATATATTGTAATTGCTGCAAAATATTCTGAAATTTCAATCATTTGCTGATAGATTGAGATTAGTCTTATATTTTGACTGTTCGGACTGATGGCAGAAGGTCTGGACTCCATTCCAGCTTTCATTGGCCAAAGATCATCCAAAAGGCTGCTTTGACTGGCATATGATAATGAATAATAATGTTTTACATTTATAAAGTGGTTTTGTTCGCCACTAAAAGAGCTTGGTGATTTGGAGGGAAAAATTTCTTTAAAGACCACCAGTATGCAGCATTCACCGATTTCATAACTGCTTATTGGCAGACAGAGCGATGAAGCCAATTGGTAGATATGAGAATGATTTGGATATCATAATGATGGGCAATGGGATGCTAATTGGCGGGTTTTGTCTGTCTATTTTTAAAGGGGTCATGAACTGGGAAAAAAGATGTCATTGTTTATAAAAATATCAAGTTAATTTCAGATATAAAAACTTTCATGGTCTAAAAAGAGAAAAAAATATGGAAGCCAATCTGCTAAAATGTGTAATGTGTCTTTATTTAGGCAAAAAGATATGTAAGAAATAAGGTACTGAACTTATAACTGTACCTTAAAATGTCCACAAAAGGTCCGTAGAAAACACCCCACACAGTTTCTCGACTGAAAAGACTAGCAGGTTTCATTTTTAGTCTCCAAAATGGCTTCTGTCACATCTATATTGTTGACTAATAGTAGCACATAAACACTTCTGCAAGCAGACGCGAATTATAAATGAAATAGTTGTTTATATTGAATAGTTTGTGGAGCTGGTAATGATTTAATTCTGAGTTATGAGGTTTTTCTGATGGCAAATCAGCCAAAAATAAAAGATACCACTTCGGTAGCAATTATTTAAACTTATAACACTCTCATAGATAAAGAGATACGATCAGTCAGGAAGCAATGTGTAGTCTGACATATTTCTTGTCTCTGAGAGGAGTCGAATCACATGCTGTAACAGACCAAAATACAGCTTGAACATGGAATTAAATGCACACTATAATTACAATGAAACAAGCTTAAATTTGATTCACACAACACCAAATAAGCACAACAAAACATCCTAATGGTGTCTCAAACGAGATAACATCAAGGTGAAAACTATATTTTTGTTGTGCACTTTCTTGCTTTTGTTTGTTGGATTTAGGGAAGAGTTTAGGTCAGCGATCTGCTTGTTGATCTGACAAGCACCCGCCTTCTCATGGTTATGTACAAGATGATTATCTAATGCATTTAATGAAGAATCATATTTCAGATTTGTAAAAATCCAGAAAGCTCCCTATAGAGGATTTGTCATGTGAACGTGCAACAAACTGTACTCGGAGCAATGGATTTCAGGTTGCGCCTGAAATTGTAAGCTGTGGCTAGGTTGGTGAATATTTATTGCATTACTTTGAAGTAGGGCTGCACGATCTTGGAAAATTGGACATCATCTGTGATAAATATTGCGAAATATATAGTTTGAACAGCACTATTTGACCATTTTCTAATAGTATTTAGGTACAGACATGGAATAATCACAATGCAAGAAATACCTTTCTTACTTTGCTTTGTCTCGTTTCTAGTCCAAATATCTAAAAAATAAATAAATAAATAAATAAATAAGATCAAGTAAAAATATTGTTTTGTTTTCAACTTCCAAAGAATGAAGCTAAAATAAGAATGAAGCTGAAATAAGAATGAAGCTAAAATAAGTTTTTCCTCAAAACAAGCAAAATTATCTGCCAGTGGGGTAAGTAAAATAATCTTGTTTTTGCTTTAAAATGTAGATATATGGACTAGAAGCAAGACAAACATTTTTTAAAAAGTAAGTTTACATTGCAATATCGATGCTGAAACTATATATGTTGCAGTCCTTCTTAAAGATGTTGCCAATATGATGTTTCTGGCCATTACACCACAGTCTGCAAACTAGAAGCCCACAGTGGAGAACCAAACCCAACAGATGCAGCCGTAACCGAGAGAAAGTATATCTGCGCATTAATGTGACAGCTTGTTACTGATGTTTATCACAAGGCCTATAATGACAGGCATCATTTAATCAAGATAACGGGAGTAAATATGAATGTGGAGGTTGTCAGGGTCGATGACAGACAGCCGCACGTTGAGTTACGATAGCTGTGAGCTGAAATCTGATGAATACAGGCTGAATGAATGCCGCAGTTGAAACATTTGTCAGAGCCACCGTCACCAAGATTCGGATTAAAATGGAGCGCTGACCTTGATCTGATGTGACAATAACGGCGCCTGTTTATTGACTCGGCTGTTTGTCCAAAAATGAGATCAGTGGAGGTGCGTCTAATTTGAAATTACCCTCTCACTTCCTTTACAAGGCCAGGAGCTTTTTGTAGGAATATTTTGCCAAGCTAGTTTGATTGTTTAACCTTATTTTAGGTTTTCTTTATCAACGATATAATGTACATCGACTTGGCCTAATAATGCATTCTGCAACAATTATTAATTTTAGTTTATCTTAATTTCATAATTTACTTGTACATACACTCACTGGCCACTTTATTAGGTAGACATGTCCTACTGCTTGATATTGCAAATTTCTAATCATCCAATCACATGGCAGCAACTCAATGCAGTTAGGCATGTAGACATGGTCAAGACGATCTGCTGCAGTGCAAACCAAGCATCAGAATGGGGAAAAAAGGTGATTTAAGTGACTTTGAACGTGGCATGATTGTTGGTGCCAGAAGGGCTGGTCTGAGTATTTCAGAAACTGCTGATCTACTGGGAATTTCACGCACAACCATCTCTATGGTTTACAGAGAATGGTCAGAAAAATAGAAAATATCCAGCGAGTGGCAGTTCTGTGGGCGCAAATGCCTCGTTGATGCCAGAGGTCAGAGAAGAATGGCCAGACTGGTTCTAGCTGATAGAAAGGCAACAGTAACTTCAATAACCACACGTTACAACAGAGCAATGCGGAAGAGCATCTCTGAACACACAACACATCCAACCTTGAGGCGTATGGGCTACAGCAGCAGAAGACCACACCGGGTGTCACTCCTGTCAGCTAAGAACAGGAAACTGAGGCTACAATTCACACAGGCTCATCAAAATTGGACAATAGAAGATTAGAGAAAAAAACTTTGTCTGGTCTGATGGGTCTTGATTTCTGCTGCGACATTCAGATGGTAGGGTCAGAATTTGTCACCAATCAACATTAACGCATGGATTCATCCTGCCTTGTATCAACGGTTCAGGCTGGTGGATGGTGGTGTAATAGTGTTAGGGGATATTTTCTTGACACACTTTGGGCCCATTAGTACCAATTGAGCATTGTGTCAACACCACAGCCTACCTGAGTATTGTTGCTGACCATGTCCATCCCTTTATGACCACAGTGTACCCATCTTCTGATGGCTACTTCCAGCAGAATAACGCGTCATGTCATAAACCGCGAATCATCTCAGACTGGTTTCTTGAACACAACGAGTTCACTGTACTCAAATGGCCTCCACAGTCACCAGATCTCAATCCAATAGAGCACCTTTGAGATGTGGTGGAACGGGAGATTCACATCATGGATGTCCCGCCGAAATGTCTTCGGCAACTGCATGATGCTATCATGTCAATATGGACCAAAATCTCTGAGGAATATTTCCAGTACCTTGTTGAATCTATGCCACAAAGGATTAAGGCAGTTCTGAAGGCAAAAATGGGTCCAACCCGGTACAAGTAAGGTGTACCTAATAAAGTGGCCAGTGAGTGTAATTAAAATCTCAAAAAATGCAAAAAAAAAAAAAAAAAAAAACAGAAAGCATTTATAAGCTTATACATTACAATACACAAATTACAAATGTATAATTACACTTAAAAGTTAAAAAAATATTAAATATTATTTTACAAGCATTTCTTTACACCTTATTTAAAGCAGTGTATTCAGTATCACTGAGTAACTATCACACTGTCAATCCATACCTGTAGTTGTATTAATTGTTCTTTTTTGGTTTCAGTTTTTATTTTAGTTGTAATATTTTTTTAATACGCTTATATACCTTTTATAAATTAAGTCTGTTTGTATAAAAATTATTTTAGGCAGCAATTTTTTAATATCTATTTTAGCTTAATTTCAGCACTTTATTTAATTATAGATATTTTTGTTTACGGTTTTAGTGAATCATAAACCATCCCTTTTACATAGCCATAATCTTTTTTTAGTTAGTTAAATTTTTAAGAGTCTTTTAGCTCTTGCATTGCTTGCTTGCCAGTAATCTGCTGTATCTGTGCAGTATTTAGTTTTATTTCATCTGATAGGTCAAGCGCAGGAAGAGAGCTCATTACTTTGGCCTAGTATTTCCCTTTTTTTCTCTTGATATTACACTCATCTCCAGTGGATGTGTGTTTATGGGAAGGAGTACATCTTTAAATGTCACTGTACCATTATGAGGAATTGGCCAGCATCGCAGCGTGATGGGAAGTGGACTAGGAAAATAATTCCCTTTGACATATCAAAGGCTCCAAATGGTGTGAATGAATGTGAAAACGAGCTCAGGGAAGGATGAAAACATTTCCACAAAGCTATACACTTTAGAAATGCATGTGCGGGAACTTTAATGGGAATTTTTAATGGGATTATATCTAAGATGTTTAACAATGACCTTGAAGTGACCAGTGCATAGAATAACAGACTCCAGACTTAGAAAAACAGATTTATACAGAGAAATGTCTGTCTATGGGCGGCACAGTGGCTCAGTGGTTAGCACTGTCGCCTCACAGCAAGAAGGTCGCTGGTTCAAGCTGGGCAGTTGACATTTCTATGTGGAGTTGGCATGTTCTCCCCATGTTCACGTGGGTTACCGCCGGGTGCTCCGTTTTCCCCCAAAATTCCAAAAACATGTGGTATAGGTGAATTTGGTAAACTCAATTGTCCGTAGGGTATGTGTGTGAATGAGCATGTTTCCCAGTGATGGGTTGCAGCTGGTAAGGGCATTCGCTGTGTAAAACATAGGCTGGCAGGTCATGCTTTGGTGACCCCAGATTAATAAAGGGACTAAGCCAAAAAGAAAATGAATGAATATAATTAGAGGTCCAAATAACAATCATTAGTTCTACCCTTATAATGGTGATTATTGTGTTTCACTCTGTGTTTAGAGGTACTGCTTGAAGACACTACGGTATATGTGCCCTAAGGAGTGAGCGCATCTTTAGTGAGCACACAGATATGTTTGCTGCAAGTGATGAATTGCTGTTCAGTCACTTTAGCTTGCCCAGAGAGAAGTCCTTATTGATTTATGCAACTTTTTTAAATAGCACATTTTTTTTCTGGCCTCCACCTTCGACAACAAAACCTCACATTCATTATCGCTTAAGTTCTTTATCTTTTGTTTCTGTGCTATAATTATCTTTCTCTGGATGAGTGCCGGTTTGAGGAATGCCCTTATATGGAGCTGTTTTGGGTGTGTATTATGCAAATTATTAACCTCATGCATGCGGGCGTTTATTAATAAAACTTCAAATTAGGCATACAGAACCTTTCTGCTATTATACATTGAATGATTCGCTTTATGTATATCGTACTTTCCTTTTCACATTTAAATTTTTTTATTTTATTCATTCAATCATTTTCCTTCGGCTTAGTCCCTTTATTCATTAGGGGTCACCACAGCGGAATGAACCACTAACTTATCCAGCATATGTTTTACGCAGCCCTTCCAGCTGCAATCTAGTACTAGATGCACTTTTACTATTTAAAGGACAAAAAATAAGGCGGCACATGATCTAACAGGGTTATACAGTAACCTTTTATAGTAACTAAACACTATAAATCATTTATTAAGCATTAGCATCTAGTGAACTCATTATTTGTTAAGCATTACAGCTACATTAATAAACGCTAGTAAGCAGTTTATAACTGCAGCTACAAATGAGCTATTCTTGACTTATAAACACATTTATAATGTGCTTAATAATTGTACTTTCATACTTCGTGATACTAAAGTATCGTATTATCTACAAACCGTCTGTGTATAAGAGTAATTGGAGGTTTTTAAGATCATTCAGAATGAGTTAGTAAATGATTACTAAACTATTCAAATTTACATTTATATATCTTATTCAGGCATATATTAATGGTTACTATGTATGTTAATAAATGCTTTATTAACTCAACTTCATGCAGTTTTGAGACCTAAAGTGAGGACTATTTATGCTTTTTAAACCCCTTATAAATGACAATTAAAGGCTCAGTATCAAATGAACAATAATCTTTGTAATCTTATCTAAAAAGTAAAATTACTATAAAGTTTAAGCATTGCTGAATAACAGGAGTGTCAAAATACAACATAAAATTGGATAAAACAAAAACATTCTAATAATTTAACAATATAATAGGATGCAATGTTGAAACTGTACAGTAATTTTATTTTAGATAAATAAATAAAGATTTATTTTTTATTTGATACAGTTTCAATAAATGAATAATGTCGTTTATGCTCTTTTGTCATGTTTAGAGTGTAACTGAGCCTTTAATTGCCATTTATAAGGGATTTATAAAGCATAAATAGTCCTCTGTAGATTAGGTCACAAAACTGGATGAAGTTGAGTTAATAAAGCATTTATTAACATACAAATTAACTATCAGTATATGCCTGAATTATAAATGTTAATTTCAATAGTTTATAAATCATTTACTAACTCATTCTGAATGATCTTAGATAAACACCAACTATGCTTAAATAACTGGTTTGTAAATAATGCAATATTTATAGTAGTAATGAAAAATAAATCATTAACAAAGTATGAAAGTGCAATTATTAAGCACATTATAGATGTGCTTATGAGTCAAGATTACAGCATTTGTAGCTGTATTTATAAACTGCTTACTAACGTTTATTAATGTAGAGTTAATGCTTAACAGATAATGAATTCACTATTTGCTCATGATTAACAGATGATTCATAGTGTTATGGGTATGTTTTGAGCACAACATGCACTAAACCAATCAGAGTCTGACCAAAACACCTATGAATGCACAAAGTGGTGCAAATGAACTTACTATTTAAACAACATGGCGCAAAGCAAGAAAATTAGGGTTGCGTTGGTCTAAAATAGCAACAAATCATGCCAAACATATCATGCGCTAGGTGTATGATAGGGCCAGGGGACTTGAAACTTTGCAGACTGTTAGCTATATGCCTCCTCTGTTAAAGCCACTAAGGCAAAATAAGTGTTGGGGGTGTTTATTTCTTTGCTTGGTTGTTATTGAATGTTTGTTTTTGTTTTGTGCACATTTGTAAAAAATTCCTATGAATAATTAACAGTGCCTAAAAAACTCCAAATTCACTAACAGAAGAACAAGTTTAAAAAAAAAGCCCTTTCATTCATTCATTTTCTTTTCAGCTTAGTCCCTTTATTAATCTAGGGTCGCCACAGCGGAATGAACCGCCAACTTACCCAGCATGTGTTTTACACAGTGGATGCCCTTCCAGCTGCAACCCATCACTGGAAAACATCCATACACACTCATTCACACACATACATTATGGCCAATTTTAGCTAACCCAATTCACCTACTGTATATACCAAATGTCTTTGGACTGTGGGGAAAACTGGAGCACCCAGAGGAAACCCACGCCAACGGGGAGAACATGCAAACTTCTAAAGAATTAGGCTGACATTTTCTTGAGAATTTTAAATCTGCATATAAATACGTAAAAAGTACGCAATTATTAGTGTGTATATGAGACCAAATGTTTCTGGGTCCAAGACTCTACTCATTTGAATTGAAAAATATCCCTCTCAATACACTCAAAAAAATAACTTCATTGGATAAACTCAATTTAACCGAGGGCAGGATTTCCATCCAATAAATTTGTTTAGCACCAACTAAAAAAAAAACGATTTACACAGTTAAATGCAAATGAATTGTTCCAACATGATTTTAGCAAATAAAAGTTTAAATACATTTATGTTTATTTAACTTAAACTCAAAGGTCTGATAATATCACGTATGTCTATTATGTGTCGTATTTCGAAGTCTCTTAGTTTTACTTGAAGTTATCCTAATTGAACTAAAAAGCCATTTGAGACTGATCTCAGAACTCATTTTAGGACAGCTAATGCTCACTTAGCAAAGCCATAAAACTGTATTTTTGCTAATTAAGCTGCAACACCCAAAGCGGGGCTTCTGCAAGGTTGTTATCTCAAAACTCAAAGCATTACATGAAAATCCTCTAAATCTTCAAACTGAAGTGAAGATTAAACTCTAACAAGTCTTTCTGTTAACTTTAAGATTACTTTAATTGTCAACATTTCCCTCTCTTAATTCAATCCCACGCAAAGCATTCTGGGAACTATAAATCCCCTAACCAGGTAGTTGGACCAACACAATTCCTTTATGTTGTCCTAACACAAAACGCTTAAGTTAACTTAATGGTTTACAAATTTAAGTGGACTGAACATAAAAAAAATAAATTGGCCAGAGAAATTTCAAGAATTGTGTTGTTTCAGCTCATTTTAAATAAGTAGTTTGAACAAGCAGCAGTAATCGTTTTGTGTGTGTGTGTGTGTGTGTGTGTGTGTGTGTGTGTGTGTGTGTGTGTGTGTGTGTGTGTGTACCACTCCATTTAACCAGTGTCTAATCAAATGACATTTAAAACTGAACATCAGACAAAATCACTAGTCTCAAGACTTAATGCATCCCAGACACAAACATTTTAACTATTTATAAAAGATGAATCACTGCATGACCATTTGAGATTATGGATTTAAATATTACAGTACATTTTCAGTAGTAGCAAATATTAGTACCATTTGTTGTTTGCAGTCAGAAACTATTACATATATTGCTATTACAGAAACTATTACAAACTTAACAGTTCTTGGCACACTATTTAAAACTCATACACCATATCAACATCAGTCAACAGGAACATTGTCTCTGTGCCTTTTTCCTCTCTTTTTTTCCTCCACTAGAGGGTGTTGAACGCTTCTTTGAGATCTGAAGCAGTGTATTAAGAGATTTGATCAGCCCAGCAGAAGGCCCATTTAATCTGCATATATTAAGACACTGTATAAACAATAGGCATATCTTTAATAAGAGCACTGCGGGATAATAAGCGGAGCGTGATGGTGGAGCTCTTCATGCCAGGCTGGATGTTTGATAATCTGGTGAACGCTCCTCACTTTCACAGAGGGCTGAATCAGAGAGATCACTAATCTGAGCACAAACTTCGGGACGCGCAAGGACACTGACACACACTAAACCCACAGAGAATCAAAGAGTGTGAGGGAGAGGATAAATGATTACTGATTACTGGATTACTGCTCTTAAAGGTGAAGCTTTTATTTTGTGCGCCACTGGAGAGAATTGGGGAAAATGATGATGGCTGTTTCTGCATCTACTTTCCCCTGTGTTTTATTGGTTGGATAAGTGGATGGCCCCACTCACATTTGAGGCAATTTGGTTGAGCCGTTGCGACGTTCACTTTTAAATATGCAGATATGCTTTTTTTACTTTGAAATTTAAAGAATAAATAAATAATGCAATCATTCTTTTAATAAAAATAGTTGTATTTATTGACTGATTTATTTTTAGAAATACATTTTTTTAATTAATTTATACATATTTTATATATGTTTTTTTATACATGACAATTTTTATAAGTAGATTAACTTATAAAAATGTCAACTGCATATATTATATTATATTCATTCATTCTTTTTCCTTCAGCTTAGTCCCTTTATTCATCAGGGGTGGCCACAGCGGAATGAACCGCCAACTTATCCAGCATGTGTTTTACGCAGCAGATGCCCTTCCAGCTGCAACGCGGTACTAAGAAACATCTATGCACACTCATTCACACACATACACACCTATAGCGAATGTCTTTTAGACTGTGGGAGAAACCAAAGCTCCCGGAGGAAACCCACGTCAACACGGGGAGAATATGCAAACTTTTTATACTACCTAAATTGAAAGTATACTAAGCTTTTTCTTTCTAGGCTGGTTCTCACTTTCCGTTAGAGACAAAAATTGCCTTCAAAACGTAGTCAAGACTTGCTCCAAGATTATTGGTTTGACTCTGCAGAGTCTAGCAGAGTTACATGAACAGCAAATGATAAGGAAAATTCAAAGTGTGATAGGAGATGTTTCCCATCCTCTGAAGCCTTTTTTTTTTGTATTGTTGCCTTCTGAAAGAAGGTTTAGAAGCATCGAAATGCTCTTCTAATAGATAAAATTTCACATTTGTTCCTGAGGCAATTAGGCTTTATAACCTTACATTTGTTTATAACATCTTACAAGTTTTACATTTTTAATGTATGGGTCCTTTCTGATTGTTTTTTAGTACTATTTATAAAGTTATTATGAAGCATGCTGGATTGTGTTTTTTTTTATATTGTTCGTAAGTGATTTTGACTCTTATGTGTTTGTTGTATTATGATGCTATTGCCCTAATTTAATTGCCCCTGGTGTTGTGGGCTAAAGGAACGTTTTTAGGATTTAGAGATTAGGAATGTTTTCAAATGTAAAAAATAAATAAATAAATAAATAAATAAACAAAAAGATTCAGTAATTGTTCCCTTTAAAACATACAGTATATGTATATATATATATATATATATATATATATATATATATATATATATATATATATATATATATATATATATATATATGTATATATATATATATATATATATATATATATATATATATATATATATATATATATATATATATATATATATATATATATATTCATCTGTTTAGTTAGTTAGTTATTATTTTATATCTTATTATTTATTTGTTTATTTATTTTATTTTACTTTTTGCATGACAGGAATGACAGTGAGTATTGTATGATGGCAATTCTATGCCAAAAATAATCGAGCACACCGGCAATGTTTACGAGCGAGGAGAAGTGAACCGAGAAAAGATTACAGACCTACACGCGAGGAAACTAGTACTCGCGCACCCACAGGGGATGTTCATGCGCTGAACTAATCTGGTGAGAGGAAATGGGTGCTCGCGAGCGAGGTTCCGAAAAGGGAGGGTAACCAATAGTTTAGAGATAACAATTTTACCAAGTCCCACCCTAAGACTGACAAAAATCCATAAAGTTTTTGTCAATAATCTTCTTGCGGTTCACTTCTCCTCGCGTGTAAAGATCACTGGTGCGTTTGATTATTTTTGGCATAGAATTGCCATCATAGTTTTGTTTTTATATCAAGAATTGAAAGCACACTGTCATAAAAATGTCAAGTTTAAATATTATATGCTTCTTTTTTTGTGTGGTAAAACTTTCTGAACATATCATTATTTTCTAAATACTGTATAAATAAACCTAATAATTTATGTATTTATTGAGCATTGGAAGTTGAATGGGTAATTATATTATATTATATTATATTATATTATATTATATTATATTATATTATATTATATTATAATATATTATATTATATTATATTATATTATATTATATTATATTATGAAGAATTTGTTACATAATTATATTAAACATGGTGTCTAAATTTACTAGCAATTATTTTCTCTAATTGTTTACTGATAATTAAAATAATATTGTTTGTGCCACAGTAATGACAATGCTGAGGTAATTGTATAAAAGTTTCAACAATACAATTATTGTCATGAAAACAAATCATGCATATTTTGCAATAAAATGATTGCTTAAGATTTAACCCAAATGCAGGGAGAAACCTTCTGATCATTTCTGATGGACCAATCATATTTAAACCTGTTTGATTCCGTAACCCTATTACCTCCCGCACATCACAACTGGCTGTACGTGTGGAAGTATGAATAATGCACCACAGCATCTGCATTCATAGCAGTTACAGCAGCAATTTATATCAATAACATTTCTCCCAGCTGTTATAGCACATGTAAATGTAATCAATCAAGCCCGTGCACTGGAATTAGTGTGTAATAGGTGCACTGATACGTCACAACTACTGGGAGAAAAATGAGATTGTAAATATATTTTTTGGTTTCCTCTTCATGGCTATTTGTGTAAAAAGTAACCAGGCCATACAGACCATGTGTTGTGTTTTTTTGTCCTGCTAGTAAGCATGATGTGCAATCTGACAACTGCTGTGCTGAAGTCTGTCACTGTAAAACAACACAGCTCTAGCCTGCATTTACAAATAATAATGAGCTTTCATCAGATTCACTGCATGTTTTAATATGCTTCATTTGTCTGTTTGACATATACCTGAACTGAACCGGCGTATTATGAAGCCAGATCAGGCTCAAAAATAAAAGTAGATCTACAAAATATTATTCATACATCCACAACACAAGTCATATTTACAAAATGCAACAATTTGTAAGTTCAAAACATGATTCATAAATACACAAATCCAATTCGTAAGTTTAAAACACGGTTCCTCAATACAAAAATACAATTCATAAATTCAAAACACGATTCGTCAATACAAAAATCCAATTCATAAATTCAAAACACGATTCGTCATTAGTGAAGTTTTTTTTCCCTCTCCGCTGTCGCCACTGGCTTGCATGTTTCAGGATCTGTAGAGCTGCGCATCGTTGGATTTGCTCTTCAATATTTGGACTCTCAGTAGTGATTATTAAACCACACTGAACTGAGCTCAACTGAACTGAACTTAAACACTACAAACTGAACTACACTGTTCCTATTTACTGTGACCTTTTATGTGAAGCTGCTTTGACACAATCTACATTGTATAAGCGCTATACAAATAAAGGTGAATTGAATTGAATTGAATTGAATACACAAATCCAATTCATAAATTCCAACACGATTCGTCAATATAAAAATCCAATTCATATATTCAAAACACGATTCGTCAATACAAAATTCCAATTCATAAATTCAAAACACGATTCGTCAATACAAAAATCCAATTCATAAATTCAAAACACGATTTGTCAATACACAAATTCAATTCATATATTCAAAACACGATTCATCAATACAAAAATTCAATTCATAAATTCAAAACACGATTCGTCAATACAAAAATCCAATTCATATATTCAAAACACGATTCGTCGGTACAAAAATCCAATTCATATATTCAAAACACGATTCGTCAATACACAAGTCCAATTCATAAATTCAAAACACGATTCGTCAATACAAAAATCCAATTCATAAATTCAAAACACGATTCGTCAATACACAAATCCAATTCATAAATTCAAAACACGATTCGTCAATACAAAAATCCAATTCATAAATTCAAAACACGATTTGTCAATACAAAAATCCAGTTCATAAATTCAAAACACGATTCGTCAATACAAAAATCCAGTTCATAAATTCAAAACACGATTCGTCAATACACAAATCCAATTCATAAATTCAAAACACGATTCGTCAATACAAAAATCCAATTTGTAAGTTTAAAACATGATTCGTCAATACACAAATTAAATTCATGAATTCAAAACACGATTCGTCAATACAAAAATCCAATTCATAAATTCAAAACACGATTCGTCAATACAAAAATCCAATTCATAAATTCAAAACACGATTCGTCATTACACAAATCCAATTCATAAATTCAAAACACGATTCGTCAATACAAAAATCCAATTCATAAATTCAAAACACGATTCGTCAATACAAAAATCCAATTCATAAATTCAAAACACGATTCGTCAATACAAAAATCCAGTTCATAAATTCAAAACACGATTCGTCAATACAGAAATCCAATTTGTAAGTTTAAAACACGATTCGTCAATACACAAATTAAATTCATGAATTCAAAACACAATTCGTCATTACACAAATCCAATTCATAAATTCAAAACACGATTCGTCAATAGACAAATCCAGTTTCTAAATTCAAAACACGATTCATAAATACAGAAATACAATTTGTAAATTGGAGTTCATGTTTTAAATATCTGAAATTGGGAATTATCTGGCAATTTAGACTTTTTTTAAGACACCAGTTTACATTTCGCCGGTTCATAGACTTTTCCAAAAAATTGGGTTCACGTTTGGCAATTCTGAGTTAATACATGGCAATTCAGTTTTTCCCCAAATTATGAGTTTACATCTTCCAATTCTGACACTTTATTTACGAGTTTATAATTGAAATACTGACTTTTTCCCCTTCTGAATTCTGTTTTTCTTTTCTTATAATTCCCATTTTGCAGTTGTGAGTTTATATCTGATAATTTTGACTCTTTTGAATTTACACAGTTCTTTTCCACATAATTAGCTTTACATTTTGCAATTCTAACCTTTCTTCTAAGAATTGAACCTATTTCATAGACATGCACGCTTCTTTGAGAAGAAGATTATGAGTTCATATCTCACAATTGTCGTTCAGAATTCAAATAAACTTTTCTTCACATTTAATTTACATATTGCAGTTTTGACGTTGTCCTTGCAATTCTTTTTTTTTTTTTTTTTTTTAGAGTTTAAGTTAGTTTGCAGTTCTGGGTGACATGGTGGCTCAGTGGTTAGCACTGTCGCCTCACAGCAAGAAGGTTGCTGGTTCGAATCCTGGCTGGGCCACTTGGCATTTCTGTGTGGAGTTTGCATGTTCACCTTGTGTTCGTGAGTGTGTATGCATGTTTCTCAGTACTGGGTTGCAGATGGAAGGGCATCCAGTGTGTAAAACATATGCTGGATAAGTTGGCGGTTCATTCTGCTGTGGCTGATGAATACACGGACTAAGCCGAAGGAAAATTAATAACTGAATACGTTTGCAGTTCTGTTTACATCTGCTAATTACATTTTTTTAATTCAAATTTGCATGTCACAATTCAATTTTTCTCAGATATAAATTTTAAATTGTGCAATTCTAAATTTGTCTTGTAGATTTTACATATTTTCTTCTTAGAATTAAAATTTCCCAATTCCATTTTTTTTTGTTCATCAGAACTTTCATAAGAATATTTATAAGTCTTGTAATTCTTGTGGAATGTAATAATTGTGGAAAGTGTGCAATCATACAAATACCTTGGCACAATTATTGACTCTAAACTTTCCTTTGATGAGAATTGTGCAGCAGTGTGTAAAAAGGGGCACGTGTGACTATTCTGTTTGAGAAAGTTAAATCATTTCCATATTGATAAACACATGATGATTTTATTTTACCATGCTTTTCTTGAATCCGTTTTATCCTTTGCTTTGGTGTCATGGTTTGGGAATCTCTCTGTCAAGAATAAAAACTCACTAAATCAAATAATTAAGTGGTCCAGTAAGCTGACCGGGGTGTCACTAGCCAATCTAGAGGCTGTGTACACCAGGCAGCTAAAGAGAATCACAAATTCAGTTTTAAGTGACACTGCTCATCCTCTACATTCAGAGTTTCAGCTCCTTCCTTCTGGTCGCAGGTTTCTAGTATTAAGCTGTAGAACGAAATGATACAAAAATAGTTTCATACCAGCAGCCATTAGACATTTAAATAAGGCATAGACTAAAACAGAGGTATTTCGGTGACTTGTATATTTTCGATTGTTTTAAACATTTATTTGGGGGGGGGGGGGGGGGGGGGGGCACTTGAAGTGATTATTTATTCTTTATAAGTGTTTCTATGTTTATGTTTATGTTATGAGGACTCTTGACTGCAAACCAAATCTACCTTCAGGTATAAATAAAGTAACCCAACCTAACCTAACCTATTCTGACTTTCACAAGTCTGACTGTTTTTCTCAGAACTTTGAGATACAAACCCCAAATTTTGCCATTTTTAAGATTTATTTTTTTATTGGTTTATAATATTTCACTATTTCACAGTTTTTTTTATAAATTAATTTGCCACCTGAGTGAGCAGAAGAAACTTTCAAAAACACTGAAATAATCTTCTCAGCCCCAAAGTTTTAGCACAGAAGTGTATAACCATAGCATATGAACCTGTAATATGGGGTCAGTGCCAGAATAAAGTCATTACCACAAGCTCCTCGGCCACACGAGACCATCAGATGAGGTGAAAGAAACCATCAGGCTGCAAGCATGACATACTAGGAGGGATTACAGCGGGATTACATGCTGTCTGGCTCATGAGACACAGTAAATTTGGTCAGCATGTTAAAAGTGTCATCTCCGTATCACAACTAAAGCCATTCAAAGACCTGAATCCCTTTAAAAACAGCACAGACCGATGGATAAATCAGCATGTCAATACCGTTGGATCTGAGACTATAAAGGAAGAGTAAGTCAAAAAAGAAAGATGATAAATGAAAGCTCAAATTAACCTCGATTTTACGTGAGATTTTTTTATCTATCCATACTGGTGGCTTAAACGAGCTTTAAAATCCAGTAACGTAACATTAAGGCCAGTGTTTCCAGCATCTATTGCCTATTGAGTTTTCATGTCAGGGATTAGGCTAGACGCTCGGTAAAAATAAAGGGCAAAAAGGCGTAAGTTAGGGGTCATAAATCTCCATTTGTTGAGAAAGGAGGATTTTTTTTTCAGTGTCCACCATCTGTTGGCTGCTCTTAGGACAGCAGCTGGGTAACTGCCGAACATGACTTCAAACGTGCAAACTCTAATGGTCTCTAATGTTTAATACAAGAATAGTTTTAAAAGGTTTGCTGATGCATTAATGCCGAACGACAACAGAAGAAGTCTGATGTCTGGATTATGAAGTATTATAGCAATGTTGTTACATGGATGAAACTGATCCGTTTACAGTACCACACCTTTTGGTCTGTGTGTGCACAACAGTCCATATGCATCATCAGTGTGTACACTTGAAAACAATGTAAAACTACTCACAACCCATTATTTGATCTATTTCTTAATTTTATCCATTCATTTTCCTGAAGTTATCCATTGGACATTTATTGGAAGATTGGAGTTACAGTACATGGCAGAATGTTACAAAAAGTTGTCAAAAAAGAGTATTGAAAATGAAAATAAAATGAAAATTGTCTTACAGTCTGGAGAAAGTTTTGACAGATAAAAGATCATTTAATTGTCAATTCGAGTGTCGTTTCCTCTTTTAAAACACCATGCATACATGAATAAGGAACAATATGACCATGAAATGTAATAATTATTTGATATTATTATAAATATTATATTTGTATAAATTATAAATATTTGAAGATATTTTGATAATTTTCGTAGAACATTTAGATTTAGTCAGGCAGCAGATGCTTTTGTCCAATACGACTTACAAATGAGGAGACATTCATCGGTTCAACATGAAGAAACAAGATGTGCTAATTTTAATTAACATTAAAAATTGTTTTAGCAGAAACTGCTGTACTTGTTTATTTATTTTTTTTAAAAAGTCAATGACTACGAGCATTTTGAGATTTAAAAAAATAAATACCGGTGGCTCTTTGAGGTATTATGAAGTGAAACAATCAGTCTGTGCAAGAAACTGAATATTATTTATGGGAGTAAAACCTTTAATCCACAGCCTCAAGCAAATGGTCACATAGAGGTGAATTTATTTAGGGATCACCTTTTTTCTAATTCTGAACGCTGCCAGAAATAAAGCATTTAGATCTCAGTTATCTTTTTGTGGTTATGAAAGTATTGTTTAATTTTTATCTTTCTGAAGGAATCAAATCTGATTCCAGATTCTGAAGGTTCGCTTTATATACTGTAAATGTCAGTTTAGTATTCTGTTTGTAATTTCTTTTGGTTTAGTCCTGGGGTCCGCTTTTTTGTACCTCGCTTAAATGATCTAAGATGAATTGGCAGATCCTGGATCTTTTAATCTTGATAACTGATCTCTGGCTAATTTGGTTTTTCCAACATGTTTGCGAATCAGATTAAAATGTCTGGATGAACTGATGAGATTGTTGCGTGTGTAGTGAAGGACAAATCTATCGAAATCATGATCGGCAATGCAACGATTGGCTGACAGTACAGCAGTGTAATGACATCACCTGATTAATATTCAATTATCCATGTGAGCAAAACTATATAAAATTCATACTAAACGGTTTGTTAAATGTGACACGCAATAACTCTCCACATTTATTTTGGGCTGCAGGCTTTACACTTTCATGTGTCAACAGTATTTAGCAATTTATTTAGTTTTACTTATAAAGCTGATTTTTTTCTTAGGCCTGTTCAGTTGTTAATAACTGGCTGCTTAAATACATTTTGCATCAAAAAAGCATTTTAATATTGGTAAAGGTGTCAGCAACTTTTATGAAGCATAAAATCACCATCATATTAGCTGTCAAAACATGTGGATGACTGCATAAAACATTATTAATTTCCTTAAAAAAAAAAAAAAAAAAAATTGAGAATATTGCCCATGTCTGTTGTCATACACAAATTGTACTAAAGCTGGGTCAGTACCTCAAAATAGTACATCTAAAAAGTCCATATTAATAAATGTTCTCTTTGAAACCCTTGGGGAGAGAACATCCTGTTTTTGTACTTTTATTTCGTAGTGTAGATAGCATAACAGTTTTATTTATAATTTAGCAAAAACTATATTTATATCATTTTTTTAAACTATTTTACTATTTTCCCCAGTATATGTAATCTATAGGTCACTACTGTAACCTACTTTCAGTATTACCTTTGCTTGAAAAGACCGATCTAATCCTGTTTATATAAAATAAGTCTGCTCCTGAGCCAAGGCCTGCTTACTTTTTATGTTTATTATTTCTTGTCTATAATGAATGGAATTGGCATTAACCATGCATAAATAATAAATGGCATAATAAATGGCATAAATTAATAACTCCCAATATTCCCGTCCAATCAAATCATGCTTAGAAAAATTGCCTCTGACAGACTGAACTCAAAGCATGGACACTTAATAAATGCAGCAAACATGTATAGTGTGGAAGCACTGTGTCCAAGCAAAGTGACCAAGAAGATACAAAATCACTCACATGCGCAAATTGCATATAATGTCTACACAAGTTTGGTTTGTTGTGCCAAATGCTGGTCACCTGTGATTTGTTAGTCAGGGTTTCCAATGCATAACTTAAGCATCTAACTTACCTTTAGACTTACTTTTTTACTTTTCAAAGAAAATGCACCTGCCTAAGCTAGGTTTTTAATTTGCATGGTACACGGTGGAAACATTTTGACAACATAAAATGCTGGGTTCTACACAATTTCTTTATCCAACACAAATCATTTAAGCGGATTGAACATAAAACAATTAAATTGTCACAAACAAATCTCAATAATTGTGTTGTTTCAGCTCATTTTAAGGACAAGCAGCAAAATATGCTTTTAAATAAAAAATACTGGGTTCCACACAATTGCTTCATGTTGTCCCCCAAAAAATTTTAAGTTAACAAATTTAAGTGGATTCAACATAAAACATTAGGTTGTCCCAAAAACAACTTATTTTAAATAAGTAGTTTGAACAAGCAGCAAAAGTTATTCTTAGTGTATTTTAGAAGAGCTAATTTTTATTGATACTTTGAGTAGTATTTACAAATTTTACTCTACTTGAACTACATTTTTTGGCAAGTCCCTTTACATGAGTATTTATTTTTAGTACCACTGATTAAACCTCAGTACCCCCTTTGTAATTCCTGCCCATTTGTGTGTGTGTGTTTTCCTACACCCAGGCAGTAGGCGACTGAGATGGGCGTTCATCTAGGCTGTCTCAGCGACACACTGTGGCTGCCAGTGCTGCTGCTGCTGTCTGTCTGCTCCGTGCCCCGCTGCCAGTGCCGACCGTTCGGGATGGTGGAGCCCACCGTCAATGTGGCGGTGGTGTTCAGCGGCTCCGCCTACCAGACGGAGATCAAGGGCCGACTGAGCCGCGAGAACTTCCTGGACCTGCCGCTGGAGGTGAACCCCATCACTGTGCTGGTCAACAACACCAACCCGCGCACTCTACTGACGCGCATCTGCGACACGCTGGCTGCTAACAGGGTGCACGGGGTGGTCTTTGAAGATAACATTGGGTCCGAGGCCGTGGCACAGATCCTGGACTTCATCTCCACGCAGACAGCCGTGCCCATCGTGGGCATCAGTGGGGGGTCGGCTGTCGTCCTGCCTCACAAGGTCAGAGTCGAGCACCGTGCCAGTTCCGCTTGACCCGCATGGTTAAACTCTTGATTTCTGTGTGTTCACACTAAGATAAGATTCCCACAGAGCTCTTTCATGGTCCGCATCTAAGATTGGTAAGGAGTAATGTACAGTCAGCATGCAAATAAATCCTGACAGGGGTCAGCGAACCCTGATGCAAGGTCTTGAATCACCCAGAAGGGGTTTAGTTTTGGCTGACTCTACACTATCTGGCTAATTACATGGCTGTCTAGCAAATAAATAGATAAAGGGATGTCAAATATAGATTTTTTTTACTAGATGTCAGTGATTGAAAAGAAATTGAGAGCGCTCCAAGACATATGAAACTATAGCAAAGCTGTGTAAGTGATAATTGTCAAATATATGAAGTTTAATGGTAATTATGCAGAAAATATTAGACTCCAGAATGTAGCACTCAAATCATGATAAAAGGGATTGTTTACCCCAATATTACAATTCTGACATCATTTATTCAAAATTTATTCCAAACCAATAGTTTTTTTCTGTTTAACACAAAAGAAGATATTTTGAAAAACGTTAGAAACGTTTAACCACTGACATCCATATCAGATAAAGAAATACCATGGAAGTCAGTGGTAACAGGTTTCAGGATTTTTTGGGTGAACTACTTTTTGCACTACTATAGCTTAAAACACTAGACTAGAGCATGAAACTACACTGTAAAAAACAATTAGTTCATTGATTTTAAAACAGCAAGTAAAACTTTTTTAACTTGGAACTCAGATGAGAAAGTTTATTGTTTTAGCCATCTTTACAGAACCTTTCAGTTGACTTAAATGGATAGTTCACCAAAAACTCAGAATTCTCTCATTATTTAATCATTAATAATAATTAATAATTTCTTACATTTATATAGTGCTTTTCTGGACACTCAAAGTGCTTTACACATTGGGGGGATCTCGTCATCCACCACCAGTGTTCAGCATCCACCTGGATGATGCGACGGCAGCCATTTTGCGCCAGACCGCACACCAGCTGATTGGTGGAGAGGAGAATGAGTGATGAAGCCAATTATGATATGGGCATGGTTAGGAGGCCAGTGAGCAAATTTGGCCAGGATGCCGGGGTTAATTCCCTAAACTTTTCGAAGGTCATACTGGAATTTTTAACGACCACAGAGAGTCAGGACCTCGGTTTAACATCTCCTCTGAAAGACGGCGCTCACTGACAGTATAGAGTCCCCTTCACTATACTGGAGTTAGGACCCACACAGATCGCAGGTTGAGCCCCCCTGCTGGCCTTACTAACACCACTTCCCGCAGCAACCTAGCTTTCCCATGTGGTCTCCCATCCAGGTACTGACCAGGCGGAGCCCTGCTTAGTTTCAGTGGGCGAACGTGTGAGAGTTGCAGAGAATGAGCAACCGGCCGATTGACTCAACCTCCTTTTGTCACAAACCAGTTTGAGTTTCTTTATTCTGTTGTACACAAAAGAAGGTACTGTGAAAAATGTTGGAAACCTGTCACTATTGACTTCCACCATAGTGTTTGTTTTTCCTACTATGGAAGTCATTTGTAAAAGTGGGGTGGCACACAAAAAAATAATGAATTCATTCATTCATTTATTCATTCATTTTTTTTCAGCTTAGTCCCTTTATTAATCTGGGGTCGCCACAGCGAAATGAACCGCCAATTTATCCAGCATATGTTTTACACAGCGGATGCCCTTCCATTACTATATACACACACACTCACTATACAGACCCTAATATTATAATTCATCCATATTCCTTTTGAGCCACAATATTAATAATAAAGCTTCTTCTATTGGTGTATCTTTTGCAAAATACATCCACAAAATTATTGAGATTTTTGGCCCTTGTAAGTCAACCAGCAAAAAAAAAAAAATTAAGGTGCTAAATAAACTAGATTCTGAAAAGCTGATTTCGAAATGCATTTATTTAGTGTTTATCAATCAGATAAGACAATTTTTCATTTAAAAAAGTAGTAGTTTCTTTATAAAAAAATGTACAATCTCGTCTCTCGTCGTAAAACAATACTAAACAAATTATGTCATAAGAACTTTATCCTTAATTTTTTTTTTTAAAAGGTAATGCAAACTTTAAATTGTTGAGGTAAAGTTGGTTTAGCGGCTGCGGTTGAACATCAGCGATTCCTCCCTGAGGTGCACACCAGGATGCTTTTTGCTCACGTTTTCCATCGATGTTTAACGCCTCGTGACTAAAAGGGCGCTAATGTGATCGTGCACACCAATGGGCAAAACGCCAGGGTAAAAAAATCTTCATTTTTTAAGAAACACCTCATGCTTGTTTTTTCGTTTGGAGCTGCTGAAGTTACAGTAATCAGCACTTGGAGGCGCTCAAGCGCAAAACTTTCAATGCGAGCACCCATTGATGAAGATGCCCAGAGTCGATATGAACGTGGAGCTGCTTATTGCACAAGTGAACAATAATAATTTCTTCATCGCTAGAGCTGGAGCTGCTACTTGAACCATCCATGCTTGTTCGAATCGCCAGTAACTTTAACAACAAGCATGTCAACTTTCTGTCTTCTTCTTCTGTGTTACAAGCAGGTGTCAGAAGCTTAAAGTTGTGTAGTGCCAACTTAAAGTTGTGTAGTTTCGCTTGGGTGAAAAACATCTCGTAAAACGCTGACGATAAACGCAAACGAAAAGCGTCCCGATGTGTACGAGGCTTAACAGTCAAACATCTATGTAGTGCATGCTTAAAGGTGGAGGGGCAGTGAATCAGCAACGTCAGTGGCGCCAATCAATCCACAATTATTTAGTGGCTGCATGTTATTTATTTATTTATTTGTTTTTTTATTTAATGAAATATTGTGAATTTACGTAAGTTCATTTAAATTTATAATATCAACAGCAAAATCATATTGGGGTGGCCACATGGGTGGCCAGAGTTTACATGGGAGAGGCCCCCTGAGTAAATGTGAGCACATTTTAATTTCTGGGTGATTATACCCTAAGCTTAATTTTTTATCACTTTGAACATGTCATTTACTTAATACTTATAAGGCAATGGGTTTACTCACGTCTTTAAGTAACATCAGCTATTTGCTTCATGGGTTCAGTTCTAATGGAATGTAAGATCTTTTATTAATGCTCTGAATACAATGATGAATCTTGATGCAAATATGCATCTTTTTGGTCCAAAATGATCTACTGTAATATACAGTAGATGGAGCAGCATTCCTGTATGTCAAATAAAAAAGTGTGGTTGCAGCAACTTCAAGGTCAAGGGTTCAATTCCCATAGAATAAATTCATTAATAACTATTAGTGCCTTGAATATAATTTTAGTCCATTAATAAAAAATAAAAACAATTATGCAGAAATGAAATTTTAGGTCCAACATTTTCGTGTGTTTGCATCATAATGAGCAATCCTGCAAATGGCACAAATAAAGCCAAGGTCATGGATCCAGGTCCAAAGGAATGCATGAACATCAATTAACACCTTGATTATAATGTAGACTTGTAATAGACATACAGTAAATATACTTTTGGATCTGAAACCATCACATTTTTGTGTTATCAACTTACTTGCCAAATGCTTAACCCAAAAAGCATGATATACCGAGGTCATGGGATTGATTCCCAGAGAAAGAATTATGTAAAAAAAAATCCCAAAAATGTAAGTTGTTTTGGATAAGCTGCCAAATATAAACTTTAGGTCACACTTTATTTTAATGTACAATTCACTTTGTTAACTAACCACTAACTAAGACTTTTAGCTCAATAAACTACTAATTAACTGCTTGTTAATAGTTATTAAGGTGGATTTACTTAGGTTTAGGCATTGGGGATGTAAAATAGATCACACTTTATAAGTGCTAATAAACAGTTGATATCTAAATAATATTTATAGAAATATTTATTTAATATAGTATGTACTTAATTTAATATGTAGTAAGCCAGTATAAATGGTGTGAACGTTTATTTGAAGTCTTACTAAACTTTATGTAATGAGCTCAACTATAAACACTGCTCACAGTCGTTTCTATGTAATGGCTTATTAAAGCAATTTGTTGCTACTGAAATATTTGCTGCTAAAAACTAAACAAACAAAATGAATAACATCACAACTAAACAAACAACAAAGTCTCTTGATGTCAGAGTCGGGCTGGCATCAGACACTCTGGTGTGAAAGCAAAATTAATTGGCAAAGCTGGCTGATTAAATTGGCCTTTATGAATTTTCCTGTTCTAAAAAAGCTATTAAGTGTGGCTTTATTAATACAATACTTGTATGACTGAGCAATATGCGTCCCTGATGCAAAGTAATAAAAAAGTCAAATTAGGCACAAGCAGCAGTCTCTCAATGCTGAAATACCCTGGGAAGCAGCATTGAGTCCGGTGTTCATTTCCAGAAACCCTTGTTTTTTCAGCACAGCACTGGGGAAATGGAGGCTAATTAGAGAACCATCATTCATCATTTTACCATTGTTTACAAGCTCAATTGCTTTCCTCTGCCTGAATGTAGTTTGCCGACGTTTGGGTTAGTTTTTTATGATTTATACATCATTAAGCATTAATTTGCTTTATCTTTCAGATGATGTTAGGGGTGGATTCTTACGAAGTTAATAGTATGAAGGGCTGGACACAAAGAATGATGCAGTATGTTACATCCAAGCTTATTTTATTAATGCTAACTTGCTATCGTTTGTTTTTATAAAAAAAGGAAAATCAAACATGAAGAGAAACTACTTTCCTCCGCCATTCATTCACATCTGCAGCTGATTTCAGAACAGCAGAAACTGTTACTAATTCACCAACGTCACTTTAGAGCTAGTGTTTGAATGATTCTCTAGCGTAATATCTAAAGTGAAGACAAAAGTGATTTTGCTGACATTTTAAGATTATGAGGCTGAACGGCATGAAAGGCCATCCGTCTACAGACATATCTTCCCATAGTGTTACGGTCTATTACAGTCTACAGTATTTCTCTGTTGCAATTGGCATGTCACAATAATTAACCCTGAAAAAAGCAGCGCAATCACTACCAGATTGCTGTTGTGTTTGCAATAAGGAAAAACGCTAAACACATGCGGGCATTTCTTCTTTCTTTCTGCCAACACAGCACACATTCCTGATATGCGAGTCTCATCTCACACTCATTACACTACAATTACATGGTATAAATACAACTCTACAACATATAAAAGAAAGAGAGATCAACATAGAATATCACTTATCTGTTTACTAATGACTTGATCAGCAGTAGTTTAAAATTACACTGTATTTTTCCACCTCTAAGGGGATGTGGTCTCTGTGGCTAATGGCTGCCGACGCGGGTCTCGCAGAAATTAAAGATATTTTAAAATAGGCACTATCCTTATAAATAAACTGCATAGTTAAAATCTAAACAACTAAATTCTTGACTAAAAAAGCCTCTAAAGTATATAATGTTGTCCAACAGTAATACCAGCCTGATCTCATGAGAAAACGTAAGTATTTTATGTTTTGTTAGTGGCTAATTTGTACGAGTTCAGTCGCACGAAATTGTACGAATTTAAAAAGGAGGCGTGGCACCCAACCCCACCCCTAAACCCAACCGTCATTGGGGGATGAGCAAATTGTACAAATTAGATCGTAAGAATTCATGCAAATTAGCCACTAAATCAAAAAGTTACGAATTGCCGTGAGATAAAGGGTGAAGAGGCGGTGCGAGTGCTGTTCCTGGCAGAATATCATACGGCTATCAGCCAATCAGATTCATATATAGACTCATTATATATATATACTACGATGTATAGTGCGATTTTGAATTTAATTATACCAGATAAAATTAATAGGTGTATTTGGAAGGAATTCATAATTTTAGATAAATTGAGATGATTTTGTAAGGAAGTGTATCTGCAAAAACATTCACAAACATTGAGAAATACAGTTGAGCAATGATACTGTACAAATAAAATATACAGTGCTTTATGATTTTCTGGAAGTCAATATTATTCAGATACATAATGTCAATATTCCACTGTAAAACAACACTGCATAGTCTTCATCGTGTATTTATACATAAATAAATTCATCTTTCCTAAAGTAATAAATGTAATTTCTTATGCCTGAGTACTTTAAACTGACTTAAACGATGAAAACACATAAATGATAAATGTTTTGGTAACTTTATGGTTAAAGGTTGCAATAACTCAAATGTGGTTCCTGGTCAATTATAAAACCAATTTGACATTGCAGATCCTGTGATGTGACTATTGCACATGCGCACAGTTCGATATCGATGCAGAAACGATATGTTGTGCAGCCTTAGTTCATCCCATTTTAAATGCATGATTGCACTCAGTTGGTGGTCTGCACACCAGCAGATCTAATCTACTGATACACTACCAGTCAAAAGTTTGGGCTCAGTTTTTTTTTAAAGAAAACTATTCTATTCATCAAGGTGGCATTTATTAAATGTAAAAAAAAAATTGTTAAATATTTATTATAAACTTAAATAACTGCTTTCTTGTTGTATGTAGTTTTAAATGACATTATTACTCCAATCAATATTGCTTTTATGACTATTACCATTAATAACAACAACAACAACAACAACAACAACAACAAAAACAATAATAATAATAATAATAATTAATATTAGAGTGATTTCTGAAGGATCATGTGACTCTGAAGACTGGAGTAATGAAGCTGAAAATTCATCTTTAAAATCACTGAAATAATTAAATAAAATTATAAACTAATTTTGAACAGTTATTTTTTAGTGCAATAATATTTCACAATTTTACTATTTGTACTGTATTTTTGATTAAATAAATGCAGCCTTGGTGAGCAGGAGAAGACATTTTAAAATCCTACTGACCCCAAACTTTTGGCCAGTAGTGTATATTGTATATGTTCAGAATATACTTATTTCATATAAAATAGGTGTTTGTATTTACTGTACATAAAGCCTAAAAGTAAAACAACATCAGGAGTGTGTCATTTTTTAATTAAAATTCAATAATCCGGAGTCAAATGATTCATTGGCTTTACTAAATTTTTTTAGGTAAGAGGTTGTAAACAATTTATATGGGCTGAATTTAAACAAACAAATTAAATTTAGTAATGTTCTACTTAATTAATTTGTTAAAATTCAGCTTATATAAATTGCTTGCAACAATTTGCAATGAATGTGGTTCATTCCACTGTGCCGACCCCTGATAAATAAGGGACTAAGCCAAACGAAAATGAATGAATGAATTTGCAATGAACCATTTTTATTAAGTGTATTTAAAACAGGCTCATTCTGAAAACGTAGCTCTATATAAGTTTCTGGAGGTCGCAAATTATGTAGCCAGAAGTACGTATGGCTGCATTTCGTTTTTAAAACAAATTTAGCTACAGGGTGGTAAGACGCCGTTCCTTTTCACACTTACCAGCTGACTGCTTACCTCCGTATGGCCGGCTTTCCTGCTCGCCATGTACGTTGGTGGACTTGAGACGCAGAAAGGAGATGATCACGAAGACAGGGTTTGAAGAATGGTTCCAGAAAGCACATCAGACAAAAACAGAATACAAAAAATAAAGTAAACGAGTAAATAACAGGGTGAGAATGTGGTAAAAAAAAGAGAGTGTTTTTCTTTTTCTGGATTGATTTTTAAATTTGTCGGTTGGGTTTAGGGAAGTTGGTGGGCGGGTCAATCTGAAAAAAAAAGTACCTCCTAGGACACATTTAGTGGTCTCCAGAAATGTATTTAGAGGTATGTTTTCAGAATGAGCCAGGGTGGGTTTAAAAAATTGCAAATTCAAGATTGCAAATGTTGTTTTTTGTTAGTTGGCTTTTACTTTATTTAGGCAGTTACCTAAAGAAATGTTCAATGCAGAAGATCACTCAACTCAACTTTGATGAATTATCAACCTTAAAGTAATTTCACTAATCAAGCAGTAAATCAAGAATATTGTATAACTCAAGTTACTTGCTAAAGAGTCTGTTTTAGAGACTATTTTACATATACAATAACCAATTGTCTACATCCTCTAGTGCAGCACAGTATTGTTCAGACCAAACTGAGATCAGCTGACCTTTGCTCCAGTTCCAAATCAAGCTGTGAGAGACAACAGATGATGCCCGTCTGTTTTATTGCTCCTATGCAAATAGATTTGAACAATGACATGAGCACAGTTCCAGGAACAAATTCAGAAAAAAAGTTATGTTTATTTATGGCACAATATGAAGCTATAAAATGGACCTCTGACGTCTGGTTCATGACGTCTAGAGAGTTGAAACTGTTGCTTTGTGATTCTGTGGCCATATTTCAGCATGTGATTATATTTATATTCAAAATACTCAATGCACTGGAGCAGAATGTGTCTTTTTCTAATGCTAGATCCATATATCTGGCTATGAAAACTTTTATTACTGTAGGACCGCAGAACATAATGGCCAGCAGGAGAATATTGCAGGTTCAATAAATATATTCCATTTTCAACCAGACCAAAAAAAAGTGTATTACATTTTACATATATTCAGACAAGCAGGGATAGAGAGAGAGAGAGAGAGAGGAGAGAGAGAGAGAGAGAGAGAGAGATGGATGGATGGATGGATGGATGGATGGATGGATGGATGGATGGATGGATGGATGGATGGATGGATGGATGGATGGATGGATGGATGGATGGATGGATGGATGTCTTTGGACTGTGGGGGAAACCGGAGCACCCGGAGAAAACCCACAGCAACACTGGGAGAACATGCAAACTCCCCAAAGAAATGCCAAATGGCTAGCCAGTGCTCGAACCAGTGACATTCTTGCTGTGAGGCGTTCGTGCTACCCATTGTGCCGCTGTGACACCAGATAATATTTATATTGAGGGAAAAGTGTGATTGGTCTTTTGTCATTGTTTTTGATGTTTTTACTTTTCCTCGTATATTTAATTTTTTAAATATTATTACTATTTGTCCTTTTTGTGTAATTTGTTCACTGTTTTCCTCTAAATGTATTATTATTTATTATAATTAATACTTAAATGCTTTTTGTAGCATTTGGGCTTACTTTAATATTAATCAAGATTTTTTTTCTCCACCTAAATTGATTGTAACAAAGTTTTATGACCATTTTGCAACCAACATTTTTATATCCTTTCCTTTAAGAGGTTCATCTGCTGATGATTTCC
This sequence comes from Danio aesculapii, assembly GCF_903798145.1. Classification (NCBI taxonomy): domain Eukaryota; kingdom Metazoa; phylum Chordata; class Actinopteri; order Cypriniformes; family Danionidae; genus Danio; species Danio aesculapii. The sequence goes on along the minus strand of NC_079437.1, from coordinate 17,776,825 downwards.
ATCATGATTTACAGGCATCTTTTTAAAATCACTTCATAAAATGAATCATGAGATTAAAATTTGATTAGAATTTGAGGTCATGTTTTAATGGTCTGTTTTTAATAAATGTCAGGCATGCAATATGTCCACTAAACAAAGTTCTGAAACTAAATAATCACACTTTAAACACTAAAATCCAGGATGCCGTCAAACAGAAATGGGAGGCGAGACTGAAGGCATTCAAACTGCAGGACAAGGTCACAATGACTTTAAGACAAAGTACTTCTAATCAGAGGCTGATTAACAGAAATGGGCCGCTGTAACCATAGTAACCTAAAATACTGCTGTGATAGGTGAACATAGGTGAACACAGACAAATGCAAATGCTCCAATTTCTATTTTGGCTTTAAAAAATGACTCAAGTATTGATTTACTGATCGTTCCAGGCAAGTCAACAGAGTTCTTTAACCTTCATCCGTTTCCAAAAATGTATCTCCTTTGAATTAATTCTGAAAGTAGTTTTTAACAAACATCCATACTCAATAAAGTTAGGAAAGGTTTAAGCGAAATACAAGAATGTTCCTAGTGAACTGTGTTTACATTAATCTCATGAAATAAAAGACAACTTACATGACTGAAAGCACAAGTGCTGTTCCTCATGAGCATTTGAGTGCTAAAACTAGTGTAGCATGATGATAAACTAGTATATCTGCTGTTAAAAACTAGCCTAGAGAACCATCTGCTGTTAAAAACTAGCCTAGAGCACCATCTGCTGTTTCAAATTAGCCTAGCGTACCATCGGCTGCTAAAAACTAGAGTACAGTGCCATCTACTGTTTAAAACTAGCTTTGAGCACCATCTGCTGCTAAAAAGTCGAGTACCATCTGCTGTTAAAAATTAGCCTAAAGCACCCTCTAGTGTGAGAAATTAGCCTAGAGCACCACCTGCTGTCAAAAACTACCCTAGAGCATCATCTGCTGTCAAAAACTACCCTAGAGCATCATCTGCTGTTAAAAACTAGCCTAGAGCACCACCTGCTGTCAAAAACTACCCTAGAGAGTCATCTGCTGTCAAAAACTACCCTAGAGCACCATCTGCTGTCAAAAACTACCATAAAGCATCATCTGCTGTCAAAAACTACCCTAGAGCATCATCTGCTGTTAAAAACTAGCCTAGAGCACCATCTGCTGCTAAAAACTACCCTAGAGAGTCATCTGCTGTCAAAAACGACCCTAGAGCATCATCTGCTGTTAAAAACTAGCCTAGAGCACCATCTGCTCCTACAAACTACCCTAAGGCGTCATCTGCTGTTAAAAACTAGCCTAGAGCGCCCTCTCATGTGAAAAACTAGCCTAGAGCGTCATCTGCTGCTAAAAACTACCCTAGAGCATCATCTGCTGTTAAAAACTAGCCTAGAGCACCATCTGCTGCTACAAACTACCCTAGAGCGGCATCTGCTGTTAAAAACTAGCCAAGAGCGCCATCTGCTTTTAAAATTAGCCTAGAGCACCATCTGCTGTTTCAAACTAGCCTGGTATGAAAAACTAGCCTAGAGTCCCATCTGCTGTTAAAAACTAGCCTAGAGCCCCATCTGCTGCTAAAAACTACCCTAGAGCATCATCTGCTGTTAAAAACTACCCTAGAGCGCCATCTGCTGTTAAAAACTAGCCTAGAGCGCCATCTGCTGTTAAAAACTAGCCTAGAGCACCATCTGCTGCTAAAAACTACCCTAGAGCATCATCTGCTGTTAAAAACTAGCCTAGAGCACCATCTGCTGCTACAAACTACCCTAGAGCGGCATCTGCTGTTAAAAACTAGCCTAGAGCACCATCTGCTGCTACAAACTACCCTAGAGCGGCATCTGCTGTTAAAAACTAGCCTATAGCGCCATCTGCTTTTAAAATTAGCCTAGAGCACCATCTGCTGTTTCAAACTAGCCTGGTATGAAAAACTAGCCTATAGTCCCATCTGCTGTTAAAAAATAGCCTAGAGCACCATCTGCTGTTTCAAACTAGCCTGGTATGAAAAACTAGCCTAGAGTCCCATCTGCTATTAAAAAATAGCCTAGAGCGCCATCACTATCCTTAAACCTACCCCTGAACTTAACCTTATTCAGTGTGGTTATATATATCCCTATGCTCTCTAAGGTTATTATAATGCCAGTAAATGAAATGGAACAATATGCTACATACATAATGTGCATGTAGTGTATTTTTTAAACCCTTGTTAACGCATGTAACCTTATTCTGTATCTCTTTTACTAAGCCAAATGTAGACGTCTGGCTATATTTCTGTCATCTCCTTGCAAAAAAAAAATCTTTAGACATTCACGGCCATGCCCTTGATCCCCCACAACAACCAGAATCCAATTTAGACAACAACAAAAAATGTATTTATTTGGACTGTGTTGTTCTTGTGGGCTGCGTTACAGAATCTAATCTCATAGTGAAGCGAGCGTTCATACGTCAAGCGCACAATGAGAATGAAATGATTGTGTGTTTCCTCTCAGCAGTCAATCACGGATCAATGCGGGCTTGGTGCTATTTTCAGCTGCGCAGGTGGAGATCTAGAAGGCGCCGTTAACCGTTTTCAGGTGTGAGGAAATAGAATAGCAAATGAACACATCCTCTGCCGATATATATACCTTTATGATTTCTTCATAAGCTGTATTGGTTCACTGGGCTTCTCTTGATATTTGCTTTGCTTGGACGCGAGAGATTTGCTTTATCTGGCTGTGCACAGAGCCACAGGTTTTGGTGAGCACTGTGGACTCTCTATCTCACACACACACACAGAGAAACACACACAGAGAAGTTTTCTTTGGAGATAAAGCGCGCATAAGCGGCTAAGCTATTATATTTATCTTTTGACTGAACCAGGACACCTAGAGTTGAGTAATGAGAGGAGATAGCCAAGAGAAAACCACAGAGAGAAGGTGAAAGTGAATATTTGTGTGTGATTTTGGGTTAAAAAAAAAGTCAAGTGCACATGGGCGCTTTTATCACTCACACACAGTTCAGAAGTCTTTGCTGTCATGAGCAAATGTTTACAATAAGGTCGAAATCTCATACAGATAAAATCTTAGGGTAAAATAAGGAAAAAATACCTTATGATTTTAATGGATGACAAGACAAATGAGTTGACTATAATTTTCAACAGCTGTCAAAAATATTAATATAAATTGGTTAATAAATAAAACAGTCAGCCCATTTGTCTTGATAAGGCGGATTTCTTTTATATTTTTTAGCCAAAATGTGATACTTGACACTTTATTCTGACAGATGCAGATTGATACAAATATGACAATGCATATATTTTGTCGGTAGCACTTTAAAATAAGCATTCATTTGTTAATATTAGTTTACTGTTACATAGATACGTTAGTTTTTATAAACTAATAAGGGTAACACTTTACAATTAGGTTCCCTTGATTAGTGAAAGTTTGTATTTGAGGACATGAACAAACAATGCCCAAAACATAATTTATTGATTTTTGTTAATATTAATGTTAATTTAAAAGAACTATCTCAGTTTATAAAGTTAATAAGCACAAGTTTTCATTTTAAATCATGCATTAATTAATAATGAACAATGATTGATAAATGCTGTAAAAGTATTGTTCATTCTTAAATACATTAATTAGCATTCATTAATGAAACCATATTGTATATTATTAACAACTAACAATAACAACTTCTACAGCACTTACTACTTTTGGTTGATGTCAATTTACAAGTACATTAAGATATTTTCAAATTAGGTATTAAGATTAGTTAATAATCATGATCATTTTAATTAATTATCAGGTTAATAACTGCTTTAAAATATTACACAATTTTTATTCATGTTAGCTAATGCGTTAACTACATGTTAACAAATAAGACCTTTTTAAATAAGTAACTCTGAAACAAGCACCAAATGATAAAAGTCATTTAGAAATAAATTACACAGTGTAATAAATAAATGTTCCCCCTAAAACAGTGTGTTTGGTAAGGAGTTTGGGATGCTTGTTTAATGTTTGTAGTATTTCATTTTATATATATATATATATATATATATATATATATATATATATAAAAAACGAAATACATATATATGGCTAATTTGCTTGCCTTGTCGAACTAGTTTAAATTGAACCGAGTTGTCGTGAAATGGTTTGCGTCTTCAGTACCAACATACCGGATACCCCCTCTGACTCGAAATATACCAATATCTCGAGTTATTCAGTTACTAGAACAGTACACCGACTCGTCTGCTGTAAAAAAAGAGACCTGATAATGATGATGATGAGTGCAAGCTGACTGTCTGTTCCCTCGCAACACGCTATCTCATTGAGTGTGTGATTCAACCTTATTTTTACTCCGCAATATATTTTGTAAAAGCCAATTAAGCAAAGTAAAAAGTAACTCGCATTACATTTTTCTAAAAGTAACTCAAATAATATGACCTATTTTTAAAAGTAATGCGTTACTTTACTCGTAACTTTTAAAAAGTAATATTATTACTTAGGGCTGGGCAATTAATCGAAAAGTAATCGTAATCGATTCAATTCCGAACCGATAATCAATCTAATTTTTTCAGGTCAATTTTTTTAATTACTTTCGCTGCCGCGTGTGTGACTCCGCTCTTTTAAGGCTGATTTAAAGTTCTGCGTCGAACACTCAGGTGTGGCTCATGTGGCTCATGTGGTTCAGGTGAATTGGGTAGGCTAAATTGTCCGTAGTGTATGAGTGTATATGTATGTTTCCCAGAGATGGGTTGCAGATGGAAGAGCATCTGCTACGTGAAAACATGCGCTGGATAAGTTGGCAGTTCATTCCGCTGTGGCGGCCCCGGATTAATAAAGGAACTAAGCCGAAAATAAAATGAATGAATGAATGAATGAATGAAAGTGCAAGTTATTTGTTTTCACTTTTTTATAAGAAAAAAGTGACTGTTGGTAATGTGTGTTTTAATTTCAGTTGTTCAACATTGACGTTCAATAAATAAACATAGATAGTAGATAGTGAGTGTTTCCTTCAGTTATTTTGAAATCATGCACCCTTCATTCAAAAATCTGTAATATGTGAGCATATTTACTGTACATCAGTGAAGTATGAGGACAAAAAATTAAATATATATATATAAAATAATCGTTTATTAATTTTAATCAAATTAAAAAGTTCAATTAATCGAGATTTTGATTTTAAGCCAAATCGCCCAGCCCTATTATTACGTATCGCGCATTACTTATAACACTGTTTCCAACTTTATCAAAAGGACTTTTTAAAATCCAGTCAACTTTCAGAATGGCTAATAAAATTAGAATGGTTAATAGCACAAATACAGACAACATTGAAATCTTTTTAAAATTAGAGTCAAGTTTGTCGAAAAAATAACTAAAACATAAAAACAATCAACATAAAAAATAAAATAATCATATTTTGGAGCTGCTTCAAATGTTTCACTGTGCTTAATGTTTGTGCCACAAAATGACACAATACCTCCATAACATGTGACCAAGTAGAATTATAATTCCTCCTATACTCACAGACACAGTCCTCTGCACAAATAATGTGCATTTTGTCAGAAAGCCTGCTGTATTTACGTATTGCTGGATAAGGATATGCATGAAATATGTTAACAAGCATTAATACAGGCTGTGGTTTCTCTGCAGTGTCCATATGTGTTGACGGTGAGGCTTGTAATCCTTTCCAAAGCTCTGCATTTCAATGTTCCACGTGATGTCAGAGAGAGGGGGAGGGGATTAGTGTAAAGTAGGAGGGGCCTGAGTATGAGGAGGCGGGGCCAAATGGGTCACCAAGTTCTTTTAAGGCACCAGTGACAGACTGCAGCACACATTTTCAACAATATGCAGACTCACACACACCCCAACAATTACAGGGCATACGGATAAGAGTAGAGAGAGACCAAACGATTATATTCAAGATGACATAAGCTTGACATAATCTCCACTGACAATGCATTATCGTCATTATGCAATACAAAGCACCACTGCAGCCCGTCCTCCATTTAGAAGCATTTCACATAAGTGTGTTTGGCACATTCTGTTGTTTCCTCGTGCCACTTTGGTATTATAATTTAGCTTTTAGGTTATTTTAATACAAAGCGATCTGACTACAGTAAGCTTGAGTTGGTGTGTAATGCAAGTTGTAATGGTAACTTAAAAATACTGGTATCATTTTGCATGGAAAATTTAAACTAATGCATATAAAATATATACAAGACTATAATTAACAACCAAACCATTCATTTAAAATGGTCTGTCTGATTAATAGACCAGCAATATATCAAACTCTGCTTTAATTAAATGTGCCGTCATGTGTTAATTCCTTACCTACATTTAGTATTAACTGCTAGGGTAAATGAATGTGTTAATTACCTAAATGGGTCAGAGCTATACATCTCAACTTCCTCATTGTCTGCTTTAATTAATCATTAGTTACTCATTAACACAGGTTAATATTATGCATCTATGTTTAACAGAATTATATAAGGTCATTTGAAATCAATAATGCTTTTTGAAGACAGAGGGAATCAACAAATGTATTTTGGTTCTCACATAGACTATTTTTGTAATTACTACAAATCTTTCTTGTTCTTTCCCCCATATGATACTTTATTAGTTGTTCTCATAAGCTGATTTACTGCTCAGCAAACATTTAAGATTATTATAAATTCTAAGCTAAATTGAAAGTTCAAACATATTTTAATATATATATTTAAAATGATAAATATGTATGCTGGGCAGCGCTGGGTCAGTTGGCATTTCTGTGTGGAGTTTGCATGTTCTCCCTGTGTTTGCGTGGGTTTCCTCCGGTTGCTCCGGTTTCCAAAGACATGCGCTACAGGTGAATTGGGTAGGCTAAATTGTCTGTAGTGTGTATGTGTGTGAATGGGAGCGTATGTGTGTTTCCCAGTGATGGGTTGCAGCTGGAAGCTGGATAAGTAGGCAGTTCATTCTGCTGTGGCAACCCCCGATTTATAAAGGAACTAAGCCGAAAAGAAAATGAATGAATGAATATGTAAGGCAAGGCAAGTTTATTTATATAGCACATTTCATACACAGTGGCAATTCAAAGTGTTTTACATGAACAAGAATAAAAAAGGCAAGTATAAGAAAATAAAAAATAATAAAAACTATTAAAAATAGATAGGAACAGATTAAAATGTGTTAAAACAGGTTATAAAAGAATGACAAAGAAAAGAAATACACAATAGTGCAATCTGTCGGACGTAGCACAGTGCTCATTTAGTAAAGGCACAGCTAAACAGATGTGTTTTCAGTCTTGATTTGAATGTGCCTAATGTTGGAGCACATCTGATCATTTCTGAAACCTGACTCCAGCAGCAGGGGGCGTAGTAGCTGAAAGCCGATTCACCCTGCTTTAACTGAACTCTTGGAATTACTAGTGATCCTAAAGATCTGAGTGATCTATTAGGTTTGTATTTTGTATTCAGTGAGCATATCTGTAATGTATTGAACTCCTAGGCCATTTATTGATTTTTAGACAAGTAGTAATACTTTATATTCTGAATGTAACTGGGAGCCAGTGGTGATGTGCTCTGATTTTCTGCTTCTGGTCGGAATCCTGGCTGCAGCGGTCTGAATGAGCTGTAACTGTCTGACTGTCTTTTTGGCAAGGCCCGTGAGGAGGCCATTACAGTAATCCACCCTGGTGCTGATAAAAGCATGAACAGGTTTCTCTAACTCTTCACTGGAAACAAAGCATCTAATTCTTGCAATGTTTTTGAGAGTAGTATGCTGATATAGTTACTGCTTTGACATGACTACTGAAACTCAGATCTGACTCCAGAGTCACACCAAGATTCTTGATCTTATTTTTTGTTGTTTGACCCTTAGAGCCAAGGTACCTTGTCACCTTGAGAACCTCATCTCTGTTCCCAAACGCAATCACTTCAGTTTTCTCTGTTTAACTGAAGAAAGTTTTGGCACATCCAAATGTTAATTTCATCAATGCATTGGCAGAGGGTGTCAATGGGGCTGTAGTCATTAGGCAGTAAGGCTATGTACATCTAAGTGTCATCAGCATAGCTGTGGTAGAAGATTTGGTTCTTATTATTTGGCTCAGAGGGAGCATAAAAAGGTTGAACAGGAGAGGTGCCAGAATGGAGCCTTGTGGGACTTTACATGTCATGGGTGTCCACCTCGACCTATGGTCACCTATACTGACATAATAACCTCTCCCTTCAAGGTAAGATCTGAACCATTTGAGGACCGTCCCAGACAGCCCAACCCAGTTTTCCAGCCTATCCAGAAGTATGATGTGATCGACAGTGTCAAATGCAGCACTGAGATTGAGCGTTTGCCTGAATCTGTATTTAGGCGGATGTCATTGATTTTCTTTATAAGAGCACTCTGTGTACTGTGATGTGGTCTAAACCAGATTGAAATTTGTCTAAACACCCCTTGAAGTTTAAGAACTTGTTAACCTGGTTAAAAACAACTTTTTCAATGATTTTGCCAATGAAAGGGAGATTTGAGATTGGCCTGTAATTGCTCAATAGGGTGATATCCAGGTTGCTCTTCTTCAAGAGGGGTTTAACAACTGCAGTTTTAAGTGAGTTAGGAAAAATCCCTGAGAGAAGTGAAGCATTTACCACTTTCAGAAGATCTATTTCTAAACAGTTAAACACCGTTTTGAAGAATGACGTAGGGAGCATGTCAAGACTGCAGGTTGATGTATTTACCATTTATTGCCATGAAATCAGACATAATGTCTGATTTATTAAGTTGTGGTTGAGCTTGTCTGACTTCGACACAACTTGGCTGATTGGATGCTGCAAGGATGTTAAATGCTTGATTCTGATCGACTGATGAACATTCTAAGGGTCAGGTGTCAAACTCAGTTCCTAGAGGGCTGCAGCTCTGCACAGTTTAGCTTTAATTTTAATTAAACACATCTGATTAAAATAAATGAGCTCTTCAGGCTTGTTTGAAAGCCAAAACTAAACTGGAAATAAACTGCAGCCCTCCAGGAACTTTGTTTGACACCCCTGTTCTATGGTATGGAATTATTTTCAGAAATTAAAATGAAACAAAAGGCTTTAGATTAAATGTTTATAAGAAACTAGCCTGTTTGAGAACAAAAAAGACAAATGTCTTGGAAAACAACGTCTTAACAATTTTATTTGTGATGAGCACAATAATTGATTTCAGTGGGTTGAATTATTAAAAATTAAATAACAATCTGCTTCTTGGTGTGACCACATCACCACCTCGTGTTCATTCTAACAGCCTGTCACCAATTATAAAAAAAACACATAACACATAATATAACATGTAAAAACTTAAAACAAATATAAATAAATGGGGGTGGGGGGGGGGGGGGGGGGGGGGGTGAGAGAGCAGTTTTTATGCAAGAGTAATTAGCTCCAGTCTGTTGAAGCATTACAATATAATGAACACGTGCTGATGTTGTCATGTCATGTCATGTTGACAATGGACTGAGAATCGTGGTCAGACAGGTAATTATCAGAAACAGGCAAAAACGGGTACAAACAAGGAAATCCAGAGATGTCGTCAGGTAACAGGCAGATGGTCCGTATAGGCAGCAGACAGGGTAAATGATAAAACAAAGTAAAGGTCTGAACACGTGAAAACTATACCAGGGAACACTTTGTAATGTTACAGGGTGTTAACATGACTCAGCAATGAGAGTATCAAAGTCAGTCGTATATATGCGAGTGAAATCAGTCCATGAGCAGCTTCAGCTGTGTGAGTGTAATCAAAGGAGACTTGGAACAGGTGTGTGTGTGGTGCATGACAGGAATTGTAGTCCGTGTAAATGTAAATGTTCTGAGCGTGACACTATTAAGCTTGTGTTCGCATATTTTTTTAAACAGCTCAGTGATGCTTAGTCAGTTATTTCACTTTTACCGTGGTTACCATACCTCAAGACATTCTCAGATGTTTGTGCATAATCTTGTGATCCAAGTGACTACATGCACAGAATAAATTTCTAACGCATCTCATTTTTATTCAAAGTTTCCATTGCTAATTCTGAATCATCATTTTAGATCTAATAACAGATGCTTGAGCAATTTTAAAGAGAGAGATATTAAGTGTGGATTACTTTCATTTTTAATAATGAGGAAATCTACAGTAATAAATAAATATAAGGGAAAGAAAAAACACAGATACTGGTCAGTTTAAGATATTCCATAAAACACCTTATAGGCTAGGGCCCCTTTTTTGTGCTTAAGATCGCCCTTATGTTTCCCTTTCAAATTATTAAAAATTTGGTTAAAATAATAAAGTAGTTTTTATTTAATAAGTGATATTACTTTGCTGCATCGTCCTTGATGTTTGATTATTGCATAATTCAGTAGCGTTTAGATGCATGCATGTATGTATGTATGTATGTATGTATGTATGTATGTATGTATGTATGTATGTATGTATGTATGTATGTATGTATCTATCTATCTATCTATCTATCTATCTATCTATCTATTCATCCATCCATCCATCCATCCATCCATCCATCCATCCATCCATCCATCCATCCATCCATCTATCTATCTATCTATCTATCTATCTATCTATCTATCTATCTATCTATCTATCTATCTATCTATCTATCTATCTATCTATCTATCTTTCTTTCTTTCAGAGATAATGAATACATATTTGTATTTAAATATGAATACAACAAACATTAAATATAAAAAAGACATAGAACTTTACAAATTACATATCCACTGTATCTGCTTGTGCTTCCAGTCATGCAAGATGGTAATCAAACTCACATTAGAAATACATAAAACCTGAAAACACATAAACAGTGGGCACATGACATGAAAACTGCTGGTTTGAAGTAAAAAATATTACTTTGAGAAAAACTAAAGATTTTAGGTTTACCTAGGGGGTTAGTTTTTTGATTTAAGGCAAACTGAATTAAACAGATTTTAATAAAAAAAAAACATAATTTTTCACTTAACCCAATATAAAAATGTGACCGTAGTTTCACTTTTTTCAGTGTAGGTGAAAAGTGTTTAGTTACAACTTCCATTAACCAATCAGCAGGATGTACACCGTGATGGTTGTTTTTTGCACAATAAAGTTCTTAAATCTTGTGCAAAAGCCCTCAGTTTTGCATCATGCTGCCGATAAGCCTGTCTGGTTTTATACTGTGAGAACAAGCAGCAGAATGTACATTATCCCTTACTAAATATTGAGTTTGGTCCAGTGGAAATGTTCTGACCCCTTACAGAACCACTGCTGATGCAAGTTTAGTTTTATGGAAACAGGCTTGTAACTTTGTAATGGGACCAGCTTATAAATACCTAACCCATTATATAGCTCTGTGTGTTCTTTTGTCTCACACCTTGTACTTTTTGAAAAGCAATGGTCAGTCAATGACATGAGCATTCAAGCTCTGTGATTTTTGGAGCAGTTAAAGAGGTCAGCGAGCAGGTGGAATAAAGCGTAACGTCTCCCGTTCCCGGCCTAATGAACAGGCTTACCCTACTTTCCCAATGCTTTTGTCTGAAGGACATCACTGTGTAACAGTGAGTCTAGTCTCTCTCTCAGGAAATGCTTCGATATGAATATCCTCTTGTGGCAGCACTTGGCCTTCATCTGCTGGATTTAAACTCGGTCAAGTTTAGACTTAGTCCCCATATACTGTTTCAAAATGATAAAATGCTGTTTATACAGGCTAAATAGCATCTACGACCTGATGTTTGGTATCTTTCTCTTGTGAAAAAAGCTTTAATAACAATATGTCATGTTTATGCTGTCAGATCTTTGGTCAGGTTTTTTTTTTATTTTTGACAGTTTTGAAGGGAGCGTTTGCTAGATAAAAGCATTTTAAATAGAAGTAAATGATTTTTGGACAAGAATCAAAAGCAATCAATAGTGGCTTAATATTCTGTTCATACTTGGATGTTTAAAGAATGTGATTATGTATATGTATGTAAGAGATTAGTTTTTAATTGATATGACAGTTTTATCACATTAAGCATAAAGATATCAGTTCTTATACAAAATACAGTGGTTACAGTTGTATAACTATTGTTCTTTAGTAATATGCGATATTTAATCTATATGTAGCTATTATTAGTTGTCGCTTATTTAACTACATATATATTCCCTTTACGGTAAAACTTCAGTGGAAAAAGACTATCGAAAGAAATCGAAAAAATATAGCTTAAAGGGGCTAATAATTTTGACCTTAAAATGGTCCATAAAAAAATTAAAACTGCTTTTATTCTAGCCGAAATAAAACAAATAAGACTTTGTCCAGAAGAAAAAATATTATCAGACATACTGCGAAAATTTCTTTGCTCTGTTAAACATCATTTGGGAAATATTTTAAAAAAGAAAGAAAATTCAAAGGGGGGCTAATCATTCTGACTTCAACTGTACATGTGAAGTTGGGTGGGTGATGGTGCGGCAGTTTTGCAGTCATGTTGGAAGTGTTTCTGTTTGAGTAGGTTATATGTGTAAAAACAATGCTTGAACACAATAATTTTTTTGTTCACCGTTTTTTCTTCCTCTACATTATACTCAACCGTGGATATATATATATAATTTTAATATTTAAATATAAATATTTTATAAATTATTTATAATATTTATATTCATTCATTCATTCATTTTCCTTTGACTTAGTCCCTTTATTCATCAGGGGTTGACACAGTGGAATACACTGCCAGCTTATTCAGCATGTTTTACACAGTGGATGCCCTTCCAGCTGTGCCTTTTCCAACCCAGTACTGGGAAAAAAACATTTATAAATTGTCCTAATTCTAATTGAAATATATATAATGAATTTGTTCAAATTTAATGTAATATGATATTATGATCGTAATATAAAATATTAATTGGGGGACTCTTGGATCCATTGTGTTTTAGCTGATTTCTTTAATTGTTTATGTGCCTGTAATGAGCCAGTTAAACACAGTGAAATTTCTCAAATCTTGATGCGGATCCTTATTTGAAGTGTCTAAAGTAGAAATGCTTCTGATCTCTGTGTGTCCCTCGCAGGGTGACGGCTCTACTTTCCTCCAGCTGGGCTCCTCTATCGAGCAGCAGATCAACGGCATGTTCAAGGTAATGGAGGAGTACAACTGGGACAGTTTCGTGGTGGTGACCAGCCTGTACCCGGGCTACGACACTTATGTGGACTACATCCGCTCCTTCATCGACACCTCGTATTTCCTGTGGGAGCTGCAGGACACCTTGACGTTCGACATGTCGGCGGACGGCATGAATGATCTCCGTGCACGTCGGTTACTACAGCAGATCGACGCGCAGGTGCTGCTGGTTTACTGTTCTCACGATGAGGCCCAGTATCTCTTCTCCATGGCCAGGGAAGTGGGTCTGGTGGGTCCGGGCTACATCTGGTTTATCCCCAGTCTTGCGGTGGGAAACCCCAATATGGCACCCCCGGACAGTTTCCCAGTGGGACTGATCAGCATCATCACCGACCGCTGGAAGATGAGTTTGAGGAACAGGGTCAGGGACGGTGTGGCCATCGTGGTGAAGGGAGTGGAGAGTTTTCGCAAGCAGAGAGGCTTCATTCCTGATGGACACATGGACTGTTTGAGTCCCATCCGGCCAGCCAGCAATGGCACGCTCTACAGGTGGGTTTTACTATTTTTGGTGACACTACTGCTACTGTTTATGTTTAAGTTCAAGTACTCCAAAACATGCTACAATTCTGGTTGAATAAATTCTGTATTTGTTGTTTTCATGTTATATCCACAAATGAATATGCAATCTTACAGCATTGTGTGACTTATTGGGCTCTATTTTAATGATCTAAGTGCATGGTATAAAGTGTGAGGCTCAGGTGCATTTAGGGCATTTCCGAATTCACTTTTGCTATTTTCAAGACAGGAAAAATAGTTGGTGCGTCTGATACATGGAATAAAAGGGTTGTCCTTTTTCTCTGAATGAGTTAAGGGTGTGTTTTAAGATGTAACATGCAATAAATCAATCAGAATGTCATTTCTCATTCTCTTTAAGAGCGTGTTGTGGTCGCACAATGGCGCATTCACTATTTTCATGCATGGCAGACTTTTTTCAGCAGAAAAACTGAACACTTTACTAGTGAGGAAACACATCAGCTTGTATGTGAGGTTAAAGAGCACAAGCAGACCATCAGAATGATTCCTCTAAAGCTCCCTTAGATGAGGAAGCCATATAAGATAACCTCAATTTGAAGTCACTTTGGATAATAGTGTCTGCTAAATGACCAAATGTAAATGAAGAGATTTTTACATTTATGCAGACAACAATACATTTTAATCCTTTAATTATTTTATATTTAAGCATATTTCTGTGCTGCTGGACATCCCTGTGTGTGTAATAAGCAATTTGTACACATGTTTTGGACCCCTCTATCAATAATGCACACTTTAAACACATTCAAAAAAACTTGTGCCATTGACTTTAGACTTCAGCAATGTGGCACAGGACTTGAAAATAATATATACACTTGTGTCATGTCTGGTGCCGCATTGTGCCAGGTGTATGATAGGACCTTTTAAGTTAATAGCTATGTTATATGAATTTGCGGGCTTCTCATTTGCATATTTCCTTAAAACATGTTGCATGTTTAGTGGTGGGCTCTCTTCCATAAAGCTATACATTTTTGTATTGTATGAACAACAACATACAAATTCGTACAAATGACTAATTCGCCAATATACAATAGTTAGATTTTTCTTTTTAGTTTCCTTCATGGATTCCTTTTAGAGTAGATGCATCTGTATCATAAAGGTTACCTGCTGATATTACTTGAATTCATTGGCATACATCTTTTCTTTAACAATATAAATCATAGTATTGATACAAAACAATGTATGTATTTGCAAAGGAATACATGAATATTTTTAACACTGTTATACATTTTTTTAATTTCATAAACTTAAGTGAGCTTCGGAGGATGCAGAGGTAAACATATAAAAATATATAATCTAAATATAATATAAAAGAATAATAATACATATTGTGCACTTTTATATAATAGACACGATAAATGAACAAATTGAGTACACTGAAAAAAATTATTTAAAGATGATTCCTTGGATTTACTAAATATTTGTAAGTTAAGGGGTTATAAACAATTTATATGGGCTGAATTTAAACAAAGAAATTAAGTTGAACATTACAAAATTTTATTTGTTTGTTTAAATTTCAACACAATTAAATTGTTTGCAACAATTTTGCAGACAGCAATTTTTACAGGGTACCAGCCAGAGTTGGGTGTAGTGCACTGCACAGTAACGCGTTACTGTGTTCTAATTACATTTTGGGGGAACGCAGTAATGCAACGAATTACATTTAAAATTTGTGTAATCTGATCACAGATAGTAAAGTCAAATGTAATTGTGTTACTTACGTAAAAAAAATCTTCTTTTAAAATCACGTTTTCCTCTGCAATGCCGGTTAATAAGCATTTGAGAACATGCGCTCAAATGGTTGCTAAGTGGAAATACAGACATTACTTTGATTTCATTGAGTGTAAAAACAAAAATTTTGCAGTAAACTGTAGTCTATGGTCAGTTTCTAAAAAACTTTCGACTGCTTTTAATTTGACCAGGAACTTGTTCAAGCACTTGAATAGAAAGCATTCTACGACAATAATTGTCACCAAGGAAGACACCGGCGGTCAAAAACACGGTGGTCCAACTTAGCCTAAACAGGATAAGTTGGATTTTCATGCAGGATTGGAACTGAAAGTATCTTCTGAATTTGAAGATAAGCATAGCTGCTTATGGGCCGTTCACGCGTGTAAGTTCGTTATTTCCAATGGAAGTGCACGGCTTGCGCACACTTATTGGGAGCGCTCGTATTTTCCCATCACGTGACAAGAATTGACCGATCAGCTTCATACTTTGTATGCAATACATATATTTTAGGTATCCAGCAAATGTGTTTTTTGTGTTCACATGGAACAAGTGAATGATGAGAGAACTCTTTAACTCTTTTGAATATGTCAAGCTGCTGTGATGAACCCATTGTATCGTTTTTCAGTGAATATTAAATTACTCAAAAACCTGAAGTTTTTTTTTTATAGGTATGTTTTATTTGTTTAAAAAGTAAGTTTAAAGTAAATTAGTAATCTGATTACTTTTTACATAAAGTAATTACTAATGTAACCAGATTACAATTTTCCAGTAGTAGTCAGTAATTTGTAATCTATTATTACTGTTTTAAAATAACTTATCAATAAATTAAAAACATCTTATATTGTCAGATAACCCTTTTAGTACAGATATATTGTTCACTTTTATAATACATAAATAAAGTAAATGAAGTAAATAAAATAAATAAATAAATAAATAAATAAATAATGTATACCAACAAAATAAAAACATCTTATATTGTCAGATAACCCTTTTATTACAGCTATATTGTTCACTTTTATAATAAATAAAGTAAATGAAGTAAAATAAATAAATAAATAAACGCTATATACCAACAAATGAAAAACATCTAATACATGCAGATAACCATTTTGGTGACCAATCATACAGATACTTTCTGCATTTTTATCAGAAACTGCTGTAGAACTTTTGTCCTCACATTTATTTGTATTATTGGATTAACCAAGTGTCTTTATTGTGGAGCAGAGGCATTTACATATATAACAGCCAATAGAAATGAAGTTCTGTAAAACTGTAAATAATAAAATAAATCAAATAAAAATCCATCAGAAATTGGACATCATCTGAGTACCTTTAATATGACATTTCAGTGTACTTTGTTTTTGGACCCGCTAATCCTAATTCCGCTTGCAATATACTGTAGTCGAATTGGTATGTAAACTGGGAATCAGCAACAGTCGGGCAGAGCTTTCACACAGCAGATGGGGGTATTGGATAAATTCATGTGTACAAATGTTATGAAAGCTACGATAAGGTTACAAAAACTCCAGAGTACCTCTGGATTTACCTGACCCAACAGGGTCCCATAAGCGAAATGACGGTGGATGGATATAAAGCGACAGGAAGGTTTGAACGTATGCCAAGAGTTTTCTGTAGCAGGGCCAAAAACCAGGGTGCTCACTTTGCTGCACATCGGCCAGTCTGTGCCATCCGGATTTAGATACAGGGATCAGAGTGAAGATATACCGTGTGATGTGCCCTTTCTTGCCAGGGCTGCCCAAAAGAGCAATCTGGTGCCATCTGTGCCAGGGAACACAACAAATCCTATTTCGTCAGAAAATGTTTTAATCGTCCAGAGGGGGGCCAGAGTTTGAGCAGCTGAGGCAGAGAGAGGTGCTCTGTGTTTGGTGCAGTCCAAGGTCATCGGGTTGTAAATCGTGCAGGAGATCTCGGTGTGCGTGTGTGTGTGTGTGTGTGTGTGTGTGTGTGTGTGTGTGTGTGTGTGTGTGTGTGTGTGTGTGTTGCTGTAAAACACCACAAGTGGTTTTTATAACACACTATAAAAAAATACTGGGTTCCACACACGGTTTTTGTTAGCACAACATAAAGGAATTGTGTTAACATATTAGTTTTTGCAAATGTAAATGGGTTGAAGATAAAAGTTTTCTCCATAAAAAAACTCAAGAGATAGGTTGTTTCAGCTTATTTTATATAAGTAGTTTGAACAAACAGCAAATGCAATTTTTTGAGTGCATTATCACGAGCTTCACACTTATGTCATTCCAAACATGCAAACTGCTTTTTGTTGTTGTTAAATCTTTAAGCAGCTTTTTTCCCAAATGCACTTCAAAATAACTTTTAGAAACATTTTTGTTTTAATTTTCTGCTGAAATAGACATAATTTTGCCTCCTAATATGGCTCAATTAGCCAAACTGCAAAGCAGCTACACATTTATTCTATAGGGAAAAAGAAGTTGTGTTGAGTGGTATACTAAATCCAAGATTTCGGGAATTGAATATTAATTGCATGTATAGTGACATTTAAAGTCTTACTATGTTAATTAGGTTAACTAGGCAGGTTAGGGTAATTAGGCAAGTTATTGTATAATGATGGATTCTGTAGACTATCAAAAAATAGATAGCTTAAAGGGGCTAATAAATTTGACCTTAAAATGGTTTTGAAAAAATTAAAAGCTGCTTTTATTCTAGCCAAAATAAAACAAATAAGACTTTCTCCAGAAGTAAAAATATTTTCAGACACTGAAAATTTCCTTGCTCTGTTAATCATCATTTGGGAAATATTTAATATAAAAAAAATCAAAAAGGGGCTAATAATTCTGACTTCAACTGTATGAAGTCAGAATATATGTATACATATACTGTATATTTATGTGCGTGCGTGCGTGCGTGCGTGCGTGTGTGTGTTTCAATACTGAGCCGATGCTGAAACATGATCCTAAACCAACTTAGGTGTGCTGGTCTCCCAGCCTGGTCAGGCTGATATTTAAATAGAGTTTTTCTGCTTAACCAGGGGATATTAGTTCTGTCCGGTTTAATTATCACTTTCAAACAGTATTTTATCCAACATTAGTGCGTATAATGTATCATAGGAAAGTGTATCATTAGCTTAGCAAAATGCTAATGCCAAAATAAGAATTACATTTTTAACTCCTGTTTGATGTGTTACATAAAGCTGTTTTTTTTTGTTTTGTTTCTTTTGGATATTTATCAAACAGCTACACTAACATAAGCTTGGTCAAACTGGAAGATCACTGTAAACCTGTCAAAATCAGCATGCTTAATATTTAATAATTAGTAATAAGTAATAATTAACCCTCTGGTAGTCTTATTTTTTAGGTGTGAATTATTGCATAAATATTAATTATTACCACAAAACCCTCTCAAAAAATAAAATAAAATGGAAAAATTACTATTAAACAAATACAAATTTGATTAACTGTACTGAAAAAAAAAAACAGCAGGTATTTTACAGGTGTTCATACCTTTTTGACGGCTAAGACAACCAGTGTAGTTCACAAGGAGCACCAAAGGGTTATTCATTCATTCACTTTCTTTTCGGCTTAGTCTCTTTATTAATCAGGGGTTGCCACAGAGGAATGAACCGCCAACTTATCCAGCATATTTTATGCAGTTGATGCCCAGCTGCAATCCATCACTGGAAACACCCATACACTCTCATACACTACAGAAAATTTAGCTTACCCAATTCACCTACTGTATAGTGCATATCTATGAACTGTGGAGGAAACCAGAGCACCTGGAGGAAACTCACATGAACAAGGAGAGAAAATGCAAACTCCACACAGAAATGCCAACTGACCCAGTCGAGGCTCGAACTAGCAACCTTGCTTTGATGCAACAGCGCTACCCACTGCGCCACCTATAAATTTGTTTTTTGGTTAATAGTAATCGCTTAACTTAACTTTGCAACATGCTAAAGTCAAACCCATCTTGCATTTCAGGGTTTCATAGACTGGGTCAGACTGGGTTCATTGGGTCGGACTGAAAGATGAGCTCGTCTCCCTGCTGAACTAGCTAGCATTTAACTAGGCAAGGCTATACAAACTCAGACTGGATTCTCTATCAAGCACTATTTGAGTTTCTGCTTATGGAGAGTGTTCTGATTCATTAGCACGATGGTTAGCCTGCTGTCTTTGTAGGCAGTGAGGCTTGCTAGGTTGGAAGAGAGCTCAACACATTAAAATTCCCCTGATAGCATGGCTTCTTCACAATATAATCTTGCTTTTGAGGGGATTTATTTTCCCGTTATTCATCGGTTTTTAGAGCATAAGGATAAAAACGCCACCCAAATGATCTCGATCCAGAGGAGTCACCCTCGCTATTGATGGGCCGCTTTTAATTAAGTCTGATTTTAATGCTCCCGCGATTAAGTCATTTTACCTGTTAATGAGATTACAGCAGATTATCAGATTACGCTGGCTTTTCACACAGATGACACTCAAGCGTGCCCGTAATACTCAGGGGGTTTTTCATCACCTCCGCTGGGACGCTGCATGTGTGTAGAGATGAGACAAGGCTGTCCAATATCCCACCCACAGCGAGACTGAATTATGGTGCATGATGAATCATGTGGCTGTAATTATATGATTTAATAACGCTTTGGGCATAAGAGCAAATGTTTTCAACAACAGGATCAGTGAAGCAACAAAGGTGCATCAGACTTTGTAAAGTAATAACTGAGTTTGCTCTGATCTACTCCACTTGATCTGTGGTGCTGTGTAAACTTTAGCTGTTCAACAATACTAATGATTCATTTGGAAAAGTAAATTTGGATGTCTCTAATGAAGAGATTTCAGAAGCTGTGCCATCAACAGTTTATGACAATATATTATAGTAGACTCACAATAAAAAATGTTATCGCAATTTATTGTGAAGTAAATACTATAGTAAACTGCTTGACAATCTGTTGTGGTAATTTTACAGTCGCTGTGGTAATACAACAACTATAGTAATATAAACTAATGACCCAAAACTGCATTACAAATGCACTTCTTCTACAGTAGGACTACAGTGTTTATCTAAATAGTACAACACACCACAGTTTACAGTAGTAAAAACTAAAGTATACTACAGCATTTAATTTATTACAGTTGTAGTTCTATTATATTCATTTATTTTCTTTCAGCTTAGTCCTTTCATCACCGTGCTGCCCGTTGTAGTTCTAAATAGTTCCAAATACTACTGTATGCAGGACAATACATTTTATATAGAATGGTGCAAAAATATTATTTACTATATACCGTAGTATTTACTAGAAATGGGGTATATGAAGTACGCAGAAGGACTTTGAATTTTTCAGTAACCTGGGTCAAAAGCTTCTGGTGAACTAAATGCAAAATTGTTGCGTTATGGTCTGTTTTCTTTAAAAATCAGTGATCTTTACTTTCTGATTGATATACAATATAAAGTGGGTCTCAGAATGTACAAGAAGCACTGTATTAAGTTACATTTATCCATGCCATGTCTTTAAAATATGAAAATGTAATTTACCCCAGTATTTCCAAATGGTGTTTCTGCACTAGCCTGCTAATCCTGACGGGCGCATGAGTGTAAACGGCTTTTTATCTTGTTTTTTGCTTGAACAGTTAAATGAATGCTGAAATCTATTTAACTGAATATATTTTAATTACATTACAGCATCGAAGTAAAAAAAAAAGTCACATTAATCGTTCACCGGAATTTTATTGGTATGGGAAGAAACACTTGCTATATATATATATATATATATATATATATACCCTATTGCTATAGTATTTTTTGATGTGAGCATATCAAAACCTGACCAGCGGGCAACTTGATGTCAAAACAACATCAAAAAACTAGTTTCTTAACATTTCTAAAATGCTAATAGATTTGATGTCAGTTCACTACCTTTATTTCAAAGCAACATTAAATTGCTATCTAACATTGGTGTCTAACATTGGTGAGTTTTTGATACCAATGTTAGATGTCAATTTGATGTCATTTTGACATCAAGGTAGATTACATGCATTTTAGGGATAAAATCCAGTGTAAATTTGGAATTGAAGCTTACAAATGACTAAAACTTTTAGTATATCATAATACATTTTGTATATTATAATTCAAAACTTGCTTCAGACATGCTCGAAAGAAACATTTAAGATAATTATATATATATATATATATATATATACACACACACACACACACACACACACACACACACACGACACAAACGTGGCCCTATATACATATCTGGAGATCACAAATTATGTAGCCAGAAGTATGTATGGCTGCATCTAGTTTTTATAATGAACGCTACAGGGCAGAATGACGCCGTTCCTTTTTGCGCTTACCTCCGCATGGACGGCTTTACAAAAACAGAAGCCAATAAAAAAAAAGTAAATAACAGGGTGAGAATATGGTAAAATCTGAAAACGTGGTAAAAATCAGGTGAGGGCTTTTCTTTTTCTGGATTGCTTTTTAAATCTGTCAGTTGGGTGGGTGGGTCAATCGGTGCTTTAGAAAACACTATTGGTTGGGTTTAGGGAAGAAGGAGGGTGGGTCAGTCGATCTGTTAGTCAGTCATTTAGTCAACAGCAGCCTCTGGTGGATTTATGCAAGAACAGCAGGCAGGAATGGAACTCGAGAGAGAAATTTGAGATTGCAAAAAGCGTACGCAGCGGCCTTTGGTGGATTCGTGAAAACAAAAACTGCAAAAAAAATTAAATTATTAAAAAAAAAACTCCTGGGACGTATCTTGCGCTCTCCAGAAATGAATATAGTGGTATGTTTACAGAGTGAGCCTGGGTTGACTCATTCTGTATAAGCTAAGTGCTACAATATGGCCAAAAATCAAATCTATAATTATACAAGAAACTTCAATATGTCCTAGAGTTCTACTAACATGCTAAACCATGCACACAACATGCTAGCAATGTGCTACAACAAAATGCTACAAGATACAAATGTGCTAGCAGTGTGCTAAATACTTTAACACTAGAAGTGCTACACATGCTAGTACTGTAGTGTGTTTTATCATTATAGCAACATACTAATCATGCTAACAGTGTGCTTAAATATGTTAGCAATGTGCTAAATAATGTCAACAACATGCAAGCAATGTGAACTAGCAATGTTTTTAGGTTAATATATATTTAAATGCTACAAAAAGGCTTCAATTTTTAGCAATTCCATTACAGAAATATGATCATATGGCCTTCTCTGGCATATTACAACACCTGTGACTTTTTGCATGTCCTACAATAAACTTTACAATAGGTTTCATTAGTAAATGTTGGTAATGTATTTGCTTACATAAACTACGATTGAACAACACTTCTACGGCATTTATTGGAGTTAATGTTAATTTAAGCTTTACTTGTTAAATTAACCCTTAAACAGCTGGGTCAGTTGGTGCTTCTGTGTGGACTTTGCATGTTCTCCCCGTGTTCGCATGGGTTTCCGCACAGTGCTCCGGTTTCCCCCACAGTCCAAAGACATGCGCTATAATTGAATAACTTGGCCATGGTGTATGTGTGTGAATGAGAGTGTATGGGTATTTCCCAGTGGTGGGTTGCAGCTGGAAGGGCATGCGCTGCGTAAAATATATGCTGGATAAGTTGGCGGTTCATTCCGCTGTGGTGACCCCTGATTAATAAGGGACTAAGCTGAAAATGAAAATGAATATGAATGAATGAATATGTAAAATTCTTAAATACAGTACTATATCGCCCCTTTAAGGTATAATTTATGCTGAACTTGAATGTTTGGGTATTTTTCAAGCCTCTAACATTAAATAATGCAGTTTCTCTAGTTCTTCTCCATTTCTTGTGATTTTTGGTGACATATTATAGAATCATTCTCCTGACGGTAATGATTTCTCCTGACACAGATCCTGCTCCACAATGAGCTCTTACTGTGCATTTTGAACTGGGTTGATTTAGATGGTTATAGTGGAGATCCACGAGTAGTGAAGGAGCCACAAAAAAACAAGAAACCGTGTCCTCTGGGAGGCTGAAGTGGAAGTGTTGGCATGGTTTTGGCATTTCCCATAGCTTTGGGAATTTGTTTCAGCTGAATAGGTTTGCCAAGTTTGTTTTTCAATGCCCCACAATAATTACCAGGATGCTGTGAACCCTGAGAGGCAAAAAAAAAAAAAAGTGAAAAAGTCTGCTGCTATATGAAACCAGGGACATTGTTTGACAGGAAGAAAAGTGTCTCGAACAAACCACAAATACTGTAGACTGTAGACTTCGGGGTAGTTTTCTATGCAGTTTCTAAGACATGGGTGTCCAAACTCTGTCCTGGAGGGCCAGTTTCCTGCTGAGATTAGCTCCAAGTTGCCTCAACACACCTGCCAGGAAGTTTGTAGTATATCTAGTAAGAGCTTGATAAGCTGGTTCAGGTGTGTTGGATTAGGGTTGGAGCTAAACTCTCTACAACACCAGCCCTCCAGGACCAACTATGGACACCTCTGTTCTAGGGTGTTTTGGGGGGTTTTCATTGTTACAATGCAGTGCAAATGTCGGGGGCTTTTATAAATTTTGAGCGCCAAGGCTAAATTTATATTGGATGGCCTCCACGTTGCTCCTCCACCTTTCAGAAATAATAGATAATTACAAATTACTGATTACTACTGGAAAAAAATTGTAATCTAATTACATTAATCACTTCATGTAAAAAGTAAACAGATTACTAAAACATACATTTGAAATCAGAATTATTAAACCCCCTGAATTATTAGCCCCTCTGTTTATTTTTTCCCCCAATTTCTGTTTAACGGAGAGCTGATTTTTTCAACACATTTCCAAACATGATACTTCTGATAACTGATTTATTTTATATTTGCCATGATGACAGTACATAATATTTGACTAGATATAGATACTAGATATAACTAATGTTTGTATTTCCAACTGAAGAAGAAGCCACTCTCATCAGCAACCATTTGAGCTGGCACCCTCCAGCAAAATAAAAGCGAATGCTTATTAACTGATGTTGCAGTGGAAAACATTTTTTTAAAAGAAGCATTTTTTTCTTCTAAAAACTATATTTGTAACGCAGTAACACAATTACATTGACTCTAGTAACTGTAATCAAATTTAAAATGTAATTCGTCACATTACTGCGTTCCCAAAAAATGTAATTAGAATACAGTAACACGCTACTATCAAACGCGTTACACCCAACTCTGCTGTTTTGTAACATATTAGTCAATATTTGTTTACGGTTGAATTTTTTTATGCTGTCAGACAGTTGTTTTTGTTGTAATGCATTGTTTGGCACTTGACTGACAGGCTGCCATTTTGACACCACAATTTTCTAAATGATCTCTGCAACTTTTTAAATTGAAATTATTCTGTGAATTGCACATGAAAAATCCATATCAATAGTTCCATTGGCTTAATCGTAATCACACAGTATGTTTACAATGTCTACCATTGTATTTATTTACATTTATTATTAACATTTACATAAATATTTGCATTACATCTGTTAAATATATGTGTACACAATATAATACATATATATATTAAAGATGTCTCTGAAGATGTCTTCTGTAAATTACACATTAAATCTTTATATATTGTGTGTTTAAAAACTCACCATTGGACATTTTTTGCTCTGGTTCCTCTGATTGACTCATCATCACTCAGCAAAAACAATGTAAATAGAAACATTCATTGCTCTCCAGAGTACAGACACAAAAACTCACTGGATTCCTAATCAACAGAAAGAGCCCAGTTTATTTTAGAAATACAATATAATCACTCCACAATAGATGAGAACGCACATATTTGCCATGAGCACTTTCTTTTGCATTCATGGGTATGCGTTTCACTCAACAGCCCCCAAAGAATGCACCTGCTTCAGCAGAAATCACTGATTTAAAATGAGTCAGCTGCAGAAAAGTTAATTTACTCTATTATTTTGTGGTGGGCAATTTGCTCTGGGAGTAAATGCGGGCAAAAACATAACTTGTATCAATTCATCTGTGAATCATAATTGATATGATGTTAATTAAATATGGATATTCTTCAAACATCATTCAGAAAACATCTGTCTGATTTTTTTGCAGGCATATGCTGAATGTGTCGTGGGAGAACACTGATTTCTCCTTCAACAGTGATGGATATCTGGTCAACCCTTCAATGATCATAATCACTCTGGACCGCGGAAGACAGTGGGATAAGGTAAGGTTTTTTTTTTTGCTAGCACAATTTAATTTCCTTCTGCCGTACTCTATTCAAAAGGTTGCACCTTCAATGGCATCATCAATTTTAACGCGCCTCCGCAGGTTTCATTGCCCTCAGGGTAGTTGTGAGTCAAAATGCCACAGACAAATAGCATGTGTACCTCACTGTTATTCATCTGAAAGGTGTCAACTTCCACTTTTTATGTTCAGAAAATGGAACATAAAATTAAACATTTATGTTTCGTACCAGCGCTGGATGGCATCTTCTGTGCATCATCCGGTTTTATGATCAAAGCATTCTCAGATGGCCTGCATTTTTATTGTGGTCAACATAAATGATAGCATATCTGCTGTGTTTTTCAGTGATAACAATTGAAACACAGTCAGCCTCCTCATTCATGGAAAGCTGCACAGAAACGTTCTTTCCTTCTTTCTTATTGACAAAAAAAACACTTAATTCATCAAGGATATACACAAAATACTTTTAAAAAACAAAACTTATTTCCATTGTTGTCCTTGATGTCAAGTACAGATTATACTACTCCTGGTAACAGGTAGGGCTGGGCCAATAAACGATATTACATTGAATCGTGATAAAATTTAGGTAAATAATAATGAGAAGCTCTGCACTTTTTTACTCCATATTGATCTAAGAGCCAATCACACAGCAGAAATGTGCAACAATGGGAATCTAGAAGTGTGTTGATATTAGAGATGTACCCAATTTTCAGCATATGAATGAACCTCTTTCAGGCGGACTTGGGTAGAGTTCATGGATGTGCACTCGAGTTCAGAAGACATAGTTCACACTAGCTAAACGTACAATACTTTGACGCCGAATAAACCTGGGTGTGGACCAAAAGTGCTAGTGTGAAAACACCCTTAGATCTATCTTTCCATACCTCTAGGTTGATTCTCTATTATTATTCAACAAAGGGACACCGAAACTAGTGCTGCACACATACAAAGCATAACCAAAGCAGTGCTTATGTACCATTTTCACAGTACTTCTAGCTCACCACAGAGTAATTCAGAGGGGTTTACAAAAATGTAAGAAATGCCACAAAATGACGGCCTGCTTCTTTGGGTACTTCTTGACTAGTTTCATCACTTCTGTGTATTGGGAAGGCTGCCCATGAAGGCTGTTTGTTTTGGTTCAGGGCCTCAAAAAACTGTGTCCAGCAGTCTTTAAGCAATTACTCGCTATTGATATTTTCTTCATGTTGGACTCAGTTCATATTGGGGATGGAATCTTAGCCAAAGATCCCTGGCAGAGGCCATGCTTTTTTTTCACTCCAGGTGGAGTGAAGTTATATCAGGACTTGAGAGTGATGCAACGCTCGTCTGGATCACAACCAAGAGAGAAAGCCATGCAGAATAAAAACAAAGCGAGATCTGATGAGATGTCGGCCATTCTGATTTGGTGTCAAACTCAGCACAGTCATCACACTGAGCTGAACACACGCAGACTCCTGTAATCAAATGCCTTCTTGCTATTTTCCACAAGGTTGAATGTCATGACAATACTGTAGGATTCTGTCATTTTGTACACTGAAAGGACATTGATTAGGCTGGCAAGATCTTGTTTCTCAAAACATCCAAAAATATATTTGTTTTTCGGGGTTTAATAAGCATACATGCACCAGTAACATAAACTGAGAGAAAACAAACAATTGCTCAGATGTTGCTCCTAACTCAGGAGACCTAAAAATGGCCATGATTGTGTAGTTTTTTTTTTTTTTTTTGAGGATTCTAAAAGTTTTGCATCCATACACAAAATTTTAAGAAATGTTTATGTACAGATATAAACAAGAACACAGGATTAATGGCTTAATGCATTGGTGTACACAATAATCAAGCAGTAAATGTCCCACAAACTGAAATATTATGGCTTTTATTCCATTCCTGTTTATCCATGTATAGTGGTTTCAATATACAATCTACATTGTATAAAGCACTATAGAAATAAAGATGACTTGACTTTAATAAGGTCTTAGCTCAAAACAACCACAACATTGTCCTGCAATATTTTAAAAGAGAATTTTAGATAGTACTGCACGGTGGTCGTCTAGTTTGCATGTTCTCCCCGTGTTTGGTGGAAACCAGAGCACCGGGAGGAAACCCACGCACAGTCAAAAAACATGCGCTATTAGTGAATTGGATTAACTAAACTGGTCGTAGTGTATGAGTATGTGTCTGAATGTGGGAGTGTATGAGTGTTTCCCAGTACTGGGTTGCGGCTGGAAGGGCATCTGCTGCATAAAACATATGCTGGAATAGTTGGCGGTTCATTCCGCGGTGGTGACCCTTGATAAATTAGGGACTTAACCTTGTCATACATTATTGTGCCATTTTCTGTGTAATAAAGCAAAAATTTCCAGTTTTGTTTTTATAATCTGATCAAGCATTTACAAGTTACATACAAGTAATAAAGTTTATTCCATCAATAGCAAACTGATATATTTTTTATAATTCTGATCGTGACGTTTACAATACAAGAAGCATTTCCATTCGTATTGGACTCTTAAACTGCTCATAGGGCCCTATCATCAGTGGTGGTAAGAGTACAACAAATTTGTACTCAATTACAAGTACTGTTACATTGCTAAAATTATACTCAATTACAAGTAAAAGTACTGGGGTTAAAAAGTGCTTGAGTAAAAGTACAAATTACTCTTTAAAAAAAGTACTCAGAGTACAAATTACTTTTTTGCTGGTGGTATTTATTGATCCGTAATTGCTGAATCAGACAAGATCCAGACACTAAAACACATTTTACAATACACATTAGCAATATACACAAATAAAAATAGATTCTTTACAGTTTCAAATGATGCCTCTTATCTCATATGATCAAAAGATGATATGATTAAGAAAAAAATGCAGCAAACGTCGACAACGCCTTTTCCAACTTGAGGCAAAGTTTAAATCAGGGCTATTCAATTAGTTTGTCATGGGGGACAGTTCATGAAAAGCATCCCAAATGAGGGGCCGGAGAGATATGACTTGCAATATGAGTGATTACACAACAGCATATAAGAGCCCATATGCTGTATACTATTTTGCTCTTTAAGACACCCACATTAACTTTTTCAACATTAAAATGTTAATATATTGTATTTTGAAATATCATTTAGTGCATTGTACAATAGGAAAACAATCAAATGCTGTATTTTAAAGCACAACAAAAGCAGTGCATTGCTTAAGTAGGCTTCTTCTACATTCATACATGTGTACATTCATATGTTATGTGAACTGCATAACAATTATGGATGCAACAATTGTAGATTTTGTTTGTACGATTCTTGAGAATAATGGTTTCACGGCTATCACGTCTAATGTAAGTTTAAGCTTTATATTAGGTCAGTATTCAAGTAAACTGTTGTTATCATCTGCGTTCAGACATATATAATCATTTTAATAATTTGCAATAATTCGTTTAACATATCTTTTGTTTACATTGCACTGAAAGCCACGCTACGGTGTGAAACGTTTTCTAATCGGTGTGTCTGGAAGGTGTGAGGTCCGCTTGCACGCGCATATTGGCAAATGTTCTTATATAACGAACTTGTGTGCGGAAAAGACACGATATGTGAATGGCCCGCTGCTATAGTTAATCCAGTGTGCGTAAATATTAGCCTTGGTTTAAACTCGGATCTTTAAACTAGCGCACAGGTAGCATATCTTTTAGTTGCTGCAGGTTTTTTCCGTGCGACAGAAACGCGGCGCCGAGAAGTCTTTACGATGAATTAACCGTAATTAACAAATTATCCAAATGTTTTCGGCTGCTCGCGCCACTTGCTTTTTTTGTCAGGTGAATCAGGCTCTGTCTGCGCAGCCTTCAAATGCAGCTCGTGCTGAACGACGCATGTCACTTCCTAAATAAAGCAGCCGTTTTTCGACTGAACAACAAATTTTGTTTTTGATGTCTTGGTCACACTATTTGGAGGGCCGGAACAAATTGCCTCGCGGGCCAAGTTCACCAATTGAATAGCCCTGGTTTAAACGTTAAACTTTAATATCACTTCACTTACAAGTTTTGGAGAAACTTTGCTATTAATCTAATAGCGCGAAACAAACCATCAGAAACCGCAGAACGGTTGGTGTCTTGAATCTCCATGTGTAGAACAATAACTTCGTAACAATACCATCACTGCTCAGCTCACGTAAATCTGCAGCTTGTTTTTCGGCTCAAATAATGTACCAGGCTTTTCATTGGTCCGTTAAGATGAGCTTTTTTTATTGGCTACCGAAGTCAGTGGTTAAAATATTCATTTATTTACAGTACTCTGTAACGAATTGTGATTTTAAAAGTAACGAATTACATTATTCAGCTTAATTTGTACTCAAGTACAAGTAAAATTACTGACTTAAAAATATACTCATGAAAGTACAATTACCCCAAAAATGTACTTAATTACAGTAACGTGAGTAGTTGTAATTCGTTACTCCCACCACTGCCTATCATACACCCAGTGCAAGATGTGTTTAGCGCGATTTGTTGCTTTTTTTCCAGTGCAACCCTAATTTTCCCGTTTTCCGCCCAGTTGTTTAAATAGCATATCCATTTGCGCCCCTTTGTGGACTCATGGGTGTTCCAGTCTATAAAGGAGGCGTGTTAAGGTGCAATGTTGGCATGTTGCTATTTTGAGAAACTGAAATAGACTGCGCCACTGTGACCAACTGAAAGTTGGTCAAAAGTCCAGCGCAGAGTGCGTTAGTTGTGCACCTATGCAAGTTCAAACACTTAATACACACATGATGTACAGCAATACACAAATATCTTTAAATATGAAAGAAAAATTAAGGATTAAAATGTTATAAAAATGATTAAATTCTACAAAAATATAAAAACCACTGCCTCCATGCCTTCTTCACATTAGGAGGCTTTTTCTGTTTATTCATGAAAATTTGCATTTGTATAATGTTATTATTATTAGCAGTATTATTTATTATTTGCATATTTATATTTGTTTTAATAAAAACAAGTTTGAATTTGTCCACCTGTCAGGTTATGCATCACCATATGGGGCATAAGAATAGGATGTGTGTTTGAGTATACAGTAACTCAGTTTTAAAATGAACTGAACTGAGAACTGAAATTAGAACTGAACAAAAAACACACCCATAACTCATTAAGAGAATAAGCACATCCCTGTTAGACCATGGGCGCAGAGCATATTTTTCCATCCTTAAAATAGCAAAAGTGGATTCTGACACGCCCTTAATCGCACCTAGATCATTAAAATAGAGCCCATAATTTGAATATATTGTTTTTTTAAACATCTATTAAAGACCAATTTAATGACACAGACTGATTCTTTAAAAATACTTAATAATTACTAATTAAAGTACAGTGTTGGGAGTAATGCGTTACAAAAGTAATGTATTACAGTAATGTATTACATTTTCCAGTAACGCAGTAGTGTAAGGCATTACTTATACATTTTCAGTAATATTTTACTCGGTACATGTTCAGTAACGCGTGCGTTACAACAAACTTTTCGCCCGCAAGACATTACCAAATAAAAAATACCGCAAGTAAGTTCTATTTTCTGTTCGTGGTTAGTGAATATATGCGCGTGTTGTCATTAATCTCCCTCTGGCTATTGGAACTTTTTTTACTTTGAACGCGGAATGATTTCAGTCTCTGAGCTCGAGGTCCGAGGCTATTGGCTCAGCCCGGTTCACAGTAAGGTCAAGCCCTGACGTGCAGCGGAAGAGCGGCAAAATAGATGAGCACAAGACAGTACATTCACGAGATGGACGTATGTGCATATGGCGTTATTTCACTGACAACAGTCGTAAGCGCAGTTTTACAAGAGCGCATTCATGTAATTCTCTGTTCGTGGACAACTCGACCGCAATTTTTTTTTTGCAGTCGCATGCACTCAAAACACGGCTGCTCACGTGCGAATGATCTGCTCTGGCTCCGTCAGATGATGCAGACTCACATTTTGTGCCTAGTGTTTCCTCTTCTTTTCGTGCTTTTGCTCTCCAGAGATTCTCCTGTTCAATTGGTTATCCCAAGAATGTTGATATGGTTTATATATTGCTACAGTATTTATTAGCAATACACGAAACACTAAAAGGTTATGATAAATTCTATAATAAATACTTGTGTTTTTGAGTGTTAGATATACTGCCTATGTTTTAGGCTAGTATTAGTTACAATTTGTTAATGAATGCTTCTTTTCTCTGTGTCTTAAGTGTTTGAAATTGGAAATATTTCATCATATAACAAACAACAAAAAAGGTTATATTGGATTAGATTAAAAATGTTATATGTAAGTCTATTTTAGTATTTTGGTTATTGTTAATAAATAGTGTACAAATATAAATTATATCAAAAAGCATGAAAGGAAAAGGGAACACAAGACACAAATTGTGAGTCTGCATATAATCTCACTGAGCGAGTAGTGTACTGTGAGCGCACAAGAAATTTTGTGCGTGAGCAGTGCATATTTTAAGGGAGCATGAGAAAATTTACACGCGAGCAGCGTGAAATCGGTGCACGAGCATTATATTGAGAAAGCTATGTTCATCATGCTCACTTTGTGCATGACAGTTTTGTGTTGTGAACCTGAATTTAAAGTGAATAGAATAATGGCAAGATTAAGAAAAAAATGCATCTCGTCATGGCATTGGAGTTTACATATAGGCCTGTTGTGTCTAATATGAAAATAGCCAAGCTATTCACAGATATTGCCAGATAATCACTTTACCTTTACCATACTTTCAACAGACTTTGATCATTTGTGATTCTGGCTCTTATCCTTTCTTGTATTGTCTTGAGCCTTCACGTTGCCAAATATATACTATATTGTTAGTACCCTGGATAGGTCACCGTCATTCTGCTACATCATATCGCTTTCTACTGGATGTAAAATGCTCTGCAGTACATTTAGTCATTTTAGAATGTTAAGTTCTAATTCTGTAGTTATTTTGGTGAAAGTAACTAAAAAGTAATATAAGAGTAATGTAACATATTACAATTTTGAGACAGTAATATTGTAAGGTAAGGGATTACTTTTAAATCACAGTAATAAGTAATCTGTAATGTATTACAGTTTGGAAGTAACTTGCACAACACTGTTAAAGTATGATTCAATTACAGATTGGAATCAACTGCTTCACACACTTTTTCCCACCACTGACAATCAGAACACTTTCAGTAAATTGTTACATCAGATCTATCAAATGGCTTTAGAAATCAGAAACAAATTGTGTGACCTTTATCAATAATTAGATAAATAATAATTTATACTTTAAACAAATAAGTAATAAATAATTGATATTTTGCATGTAGTAAGCTTAAAGGACCCATGAAGTGTTTTGAAATGTGCATTTTTTAATTCAATGTTTGACGCAATCTCAACTATAACATGAAGTTAGGGCAGGACATGTAGCTCCTCCCTTTAAAGAAATAGCCAATAGAGTTTCATTTTTAATCACAGCTCTGCCAGAGAGTTTGAGCTCAAGCACAAATGAAAAGCAAATAAGAAGCGTCTTGAAGGGGGTGGGGCCTGTCAGATACTAGAGAGCATTTGATTGGTCAGTAGTTTTGATGAGAAATTGAAGTATGAGGTGACGTCAAAAAAATCATTGATTCTTTCAAGCAGAAGTGAACAAACTGCAAGGTTTAGATGTTTATATGAGGTTTATATCTTCTAAACATGAATTTTGTCACTGTTTTGGAGCACACTAGCTTATAGACATCCTTAAAAACTAACATACAGATACTAACATCTAAAAATAAATATATATGTTTTAATTTCATGGGACCTTTAAAAAAAAAGCTTGGGATCACATAGCAAGTGCATGGGCATATATCTCTCCACAGTGTCCCACAAAGCAAAGAATGACATGAGGGTGAGTAAATGATGACAGAGTTCTCAGTTATTTCTATTGCTTTAACAGATTTCTGGCTTTGTCTTGCAGCCACACACCGACGTTCTTATCTTCTCTCTTTCAGCCCGATAAACAAAGAGTGAGATTTTTTTACCTTTCTTCAAAAGAATAAGGCCTCTTTCATCCTGCTCATGTATTCACAAGGAGTCTTGGTGAATGACGACAGCAGGCATGATGAACTTCTTTTGATGAAATGGATGGTCTCTCTGTGTTATACGCGTGACTCTCTCGGTTCCCGCTGCCGATCTGTCTGTCAGGGTAAAGTCCATTGTCCTTTGCCTCAGGTGGGAGATATACAGCTCTTATCTCTGCCTGTTTTGCACATCTATTTCAGCGCTGGGCTGAAAAAGCGCTTTTCTTTTCCAGGCCTCTTTGCTTTTGCTGATGTAATTTACTGTCTAGGTAATTTATTAGGCAGCAGATTGTACTTTTTAAGCACAGTGAAGTCGAAAGCCAGTGATAACTCTTTCCTTATGACTCAGGTAGTGCCATCTTCCAATGATACCTTTTTGTCAGAAGTTGCTAAAGCAGCCCTCAGGTGAAAGTGAAGAACTTTACGTACTGTAGGAAACACCAAAGGCTGGCTTGCTTCAGTCGCGGTGCTGCGTTTTCAGAGTAAATTCTCTCATTTGTGCCTCTCAACATTACTGCAAGAGACATTTTTTTCATTTAAAGGTGAATATGTATATTATAAAGCAAATGTAAACTGATTATTTGGGCCTTTTATGATGATGAATGGGTTCTTTTCATTGCTTTTAAGGGTCCTGTGAAATTACAATATGTATTTTTAAAAGCATTATCAGTATGTTAGTTTATCTATACGTATATTTATAAGCTAATGTGCTACAAAACAGTGACAAAATTCATGAAATTCATAGAAGACATAATCCTCATGTAAACATCCAAAGCTTGCAGTCTGTCACTTCCACCTAAACGAGAATCAACGATTTACTTGACATCACCTCATACTTCAGTTTCTCATCAAATCTTGACCAATCAAATGCTCTATAGTGTCTGACATGCCCCGCCCCCTTCAAGGCGCTTCTCATTTGGTGCACTTGAGCTCAACCATTCTCACTGGCAGAGCGGTAATAAACACTAAACACTATTGGCTGTTTTTTAAAGGGGAGGAGCTACTCTAGGTCCCACCGTCTAATCATTTTTCAGTTTTGAGATTGTCAGAAAAAAAGGCACATTTCAAAGCACTTCATGGGACCTTTAAAGTGGAATAAATGATCCTGAACAAACAAATGCTCATTTAAGAAGAAAATACTTGGATACGCTACTTAGAGGCATCCGAACTCTTAATTTGCCAGTTGCTCAGTTATGGTTGGCTCTATAAACTTTTTAATCTCTGTGTGATTAACATTCATAAAGACCAACACTATGATAACTAGCATTATTACCTCCTCTTTGATAACTAAAACTAATATAAGTTGTGAACATGGTACTATAATAACTCATGCTGCAACCTGTTGGTTATTCCTTTATGTATTTGTGAAGCACATTTAAAGCTAAAGTTGACCAAAGTGATGTACAGAAAAAAAACAAAAGCAAAAAAATATATCAAATACATTGAGAATCCAGTTGTTATAAAACACTTTAGATGCACATTATTAAGCCCTAGCAATATGCTGGCATTATAAACATCTCTATGAGAATTAGCACAATGCTAATCAATACAGTGTGTAAATAAAATATTGATTACTAGAAGCGTGATAACAAGCAACTGAAGATAATTTGCGACACTAAAACTGTGGTGATTATTATTGTGATATTGCTTTAAGAATATTTGCAGAATGATGACAACAAGACATGTAGTAACTGACACCATCATAACCCACACTGTTAATGTCACAAAAGCTGTATATGATAAATTGAAAACATTACTAATTTACAGGGTTTCTACAGGTTTCACCTAGTCACATTTAAGACTTTTTAAGACCATGAGGAATGAAAATTTAGACTTTACGCTGAAAGCTGAGGATTTCCTAGCAGAAAAAATGTCTTGCCCCATCAAAAAACTAATTCTAATTAGTTATTTCTTAGCCACATATTTTAAATAATGTGTCAAAACAA
This sequence comes from Danio aesculapii, assembly GCF_903798145.1. Classification (NCBI taxonomy): domain Eukaryota; kingdom Metazoa; phylum Chordata; class Actinopteri; order Cypriniformes; family Danionidae; genus Danio; species Danio aesculapii. The sequence continues at coordinate 17,741,289 of NC_079437.1, read as the reverse complement.
ACAGACCCTAGTTGTATACATGCATTTTTTCCAAAAAAAATAATAAATGTAATCGTTGCCCAGCACTGAATATTAGTTATAAATATAGTTTTGCTAAAAGTTTTACTGAGATGCATTGCTGGTGATGTGTATGATGATGTATTGGTGATTGGATGTGTGTTGGATCAATTAATTAGCTTTACATAAACAAAGGAAAATTAAGTTTTAGTTTAAAATGATTTAAGACCGTCGGCGCCAGTGGTGTAGTGGTTAGTGTGTCGGCACAAGCACTCCAGTGCTCACAGCGATCCGACATCAATTCTGCCTCGCGGTCCTATGCCGATTTTTCCCCTCTCTCTGCTCCCCATGCTTTCCTGTTAATACTCTCTACTGTCCTATCGAATAAAGGTGAAACCGGCGATTCTTTGCATGGGAGTCGGTTGCTCTAACAAGGAGGCTAAAGACCATGGCACTTCACTAGCTAGCATCCGTTACAAATATAATAACCATTACTATGATATCCTATACCATCTTAACTAGTACTGTATTAATCAACAAATTATAAAAAGCATTGTAACAATCAATACCATAACAAGCCTATCAGTTTACATGAGTTCATTTGCCCTCAGTATAATCACTAGCAATATAATAGCTGATACTTCTAACTACCATAGTTCTATGATAATCAATACTATTTTAATTTTAGCTGTGTAACCAACTTTACAAATACTATCAATATGATACTTCACTTCATACTATAATAACTGCATTCACATAACCTAAACCTCACTATAATAATCAATACTATGATAACAATCCAGTATTTTTGCATTTCACATATTAAA